>NW_027495943.1:0-102847 GCF_021521415.1 Bidens hawaiensis
GGCACGTGGTATGGCAGGAGTTGGTGGGTAGGCGGCGGCTATTGGTCACAGTGCTGTGGCGTGCTGTCTGCCATGCTGCTGTCAGTGAGCTGTCGCAGTCTTGGTCAGATCTTTTGTCTGTACCTCGTCAGGTATCACACAAAAGATCCTCCATCATACGGACTGGCTCATTTAGGCGGGAGTTTTCCCCCTCCCGCCTTTGCTCATTCCTTCAGGTGACACTGGGGAGAGTTAAGTGCCTAGTGCGTGTAGCCATGCTGCGCGGGTGGCCTTCCCTCATGGCTTGTATCCGAGGCTGCGGGAACAGGCGGAGTCCTTCACCATGGGAGGCATTTCCTGCGGGACCAGCTTGCATACTGCGCGTAAGGACGTCACTTCTCTGAGCATGGTTGGTCCTGCGGATCCAGTTGGTCTCTGCGCAGACGTCCCTGTTTAAGGTGAGTCTTGCGGGTCCAACTGGGCTCTGCTGGGACCTACCTCTTCATAATCTTTTTTTAAATGTCAAACACAAAGGGAGCCTCATTAGAGCCTGTGTTGACATGCGAGACGGTTCCCAGGTTTGGAATTGGAGTTGGATCAGATCTCAGTTTACTCAGAGTGAAAGCCACCGAGTACATTTCATGTTTGAATTTGGTGCAGAATGTTGTTCAGTCGTGAACCGGATAGGTGGACTTGGCCTAGTGACCCAACCCGGTATTTTACAGTTCACTCAATGAAGAAGCTCCTCTCCAAATCTCAAGTCGCTCCCTCTTTATTTATTTTTGAGTGGAACAATTGGGTCCCACTTAAAACCAACATATTTGCATGGAAAGAGGAAATGGATAGAGCTTCGACTCTTGTGGGCTTAACAAAAAGGAATGTGAATGTGGGCTCAGTTGTTTGTAGATTATGTGGCGAAGGGGAAGAAACTAGTGATCACCTTTTCATCTCGTGTTTTTATGCTACGATGGTTTGGCAGTTTATCAGTAATTGGTGCCAAATTCCTCCTATATATGCCTTCTCAGTGAGTGACCTTCTTAAGGTGCATAAAGCTAGCATCTTAGACCGTCGGAAGGCTAAGGTTCTTCACGTGATAATTCTTACGGCATGTTGGTGCATATGGAAACTGAGAAACGAAGTGATTTTTGATAACAAATCGGTAAATTTATCTAAGATTATGGAAGATATAAAGACATTGGGTTATCTTTGGATCAAATATCGATCTCCGTTTAGTAGCATTTCTTGGAAAGATTGGTGTAATTTTTCGTTGTAAGTTCCGCTTTACTTGTTGGTTTATTTGTTGATTTTAGCGTCTTGCTAGTTTATTAAATGAAAGTTAACGTTCTAAAAAAAACTATTAGGATACTTCGTGCGTTTCTACAAAAATTCGTTGAGTGAGGGAATTTGGATATGAATCAAACATAAAATAATGTTTATAATAATATCGTCATACCTAATGAAATAAAGATACAAATATAAAGTTGCGAACAACTGTGTACCGATAGGGAATCTGCCTTACTTAACTCATAACATAAAGTCATGATATTCCTAAAAGGATGTATCATGGCATATGTTTTACAGTAATCGAAAATCATTTGAACAAGTACGATACCGGTTTTAATAATACTGACACCAATGCTATGTTGTTCGATTGATATGGTTTGGTATGTCACGATTCACGGCAATGACTCTTGATATCGTTTACGTCAGGGGCGGCCCGGAGGGTGTGCGAGCCGCACCTCCGTCCGGGGCACGTTATTTTCGGGGGCCAAAACTTTTATATACTTATATATCTTTTCTGGTAAAGGATCCCGAGTTAATTCGCATCGTCCATTGGTCGGTTTGTTCGTTAGTTTTGTTGTTTTAAACATGCCGGAATCACCGGAAAACTTTTGGCAGAATCAACAAAAAACTTACAGATTGTAATATGAAGGTGATGAAAAGTTTGAAGAAATGACAGAAACGGCCCTTCTTCATCTATATTTCATAATAAATCTATTATTTACATATTGAGTCATTTTAGTTTTGCTTTAGTTATATTTCGTCTTTAACTTAATAACTTTACTTCAACAACATTTCAAATTCTTTAAACAAGTTTAAAAAATTAAGTTTAGATTACATCAACTATATTAATTCTCATAAATTTTGTATTAACAAATCATATAAGCATTCAATTTTAGGGTTTCGAAAATTGGGGTGTTACATTAATACTATATATTTTTTATGTTTATTGTTATAACATTAATCGTCGTTTATAAAAATTAGTTTGTATATTTCGTTATTTGTTAAGGCCCACGGGCCTTTTTATTTCGACTCGGCCGAGGTATTCAAAATCTCGGAGACGCCCCTGGTTTACGTTACTGAAAATATGATTTATTATTACAAACACAATTCCCTTTTATAAAGTTTATATCAATACGTGAATCCATTATGATTTTTTTTATCACCACCGCGTATTTAGTTTTTTTTTTTAGTTTTTTTTAACTAACAAAGGTAAGTTATTATTGACAATAAAACTATTGAAAAATTAAATGAGTTATTGACGTATACTGTAATATAAAGGGTGAAATTAAAACAAAAAAAACAATTATGTTATTTTTTATTTACTCTTCGATGAACGGTATATCTTGTGAGATAATGTTTATTTGCTTTTATATGGCTTAAGCTAGATACTCTAATACCCGAAAAGAAAAATAAATAAATGAATGATATGGATCTAAAAATTTGATAAATTCTATATGTTTCATGACAACTATAGGCAGGGGCGGACCCACATAGTGTGGATCGGGGTCCCGGAACACCAATGTTTTTTAAAAATTTATTAGAAGCGGTATATTAAATTTTTTGAGGACCCCATAAGATTTAATACTTGGAACCCATACTATTAATGTTGATGTGGTCTGGTGGAAAGTCTCTTGTTTTATCTTTGAAAGGTCATGGATTCAAGTCTTACAAGGCTCAGTTTTTGGTTTTTTGTGTTAATTTTTAGTGTTAATCAATCATTTGATTGCTAATGTTGCAATGATAACTTTGGAAACATTCAAACACCTCTAAAATACATATCATTGTTTTCAACTTTATGCATGGTTTTCTTTAGAAACATTCAAACACTTTAAAATATCAGTTTTATTTTTCACTAGTTTAGGTTAATGGTTTTCAACGCATGCTTATGAAAGGGTGGATATAGGTTCTATCTCAAAAATGTTTAAGAAAGGGAAAACAAAGTGTTTATGTGTCAACCCGACCCATTTTGACCCGTTCAGGTAGTGATGATTGAAAAGAAAGTTTTATTATGATATTGTTTTTTATTATGTTCTTCGCCTCGACCCGACCTGAACAACGACCGACCCGAAAAATTTGAACACCGAAAATATGGGACCCCATTGGCAAAAAATCTTGGGTCCGCCACTGACTATAGGGGTGTTTGGCATAGCTTTTTTAACCAAGTTTATAGTTTTTTTATCTTTTTTTTTACATAATAAGTTTAACTTGGTGTTTGGCTTAGCTTTTTAAGCTTATGCTTATTAGCTTATATAAACTCATTTTAAGAAGCTTATTTGTTTAAGGGTGTAAATTACTTATTTATCCTCAAATGATAGTGAATTATTAATTATTACTCTAATAAATTAAAGAATGTTATTTAACAACTTATTAGATATATATTAAAAGGCAGATGGTAGTTTACTCACAATTCGCACTGTTCATGGCATCATCCTATTAGTGTTAGACAGCTGTCTAAAACTTTACTAATTTCAATATGACAGTTACTTTACAAGTCTTATTGCATTTGGTACAATTAATAATTGACTCAGAAGCAGCAACTCGAAATTGGGGGTTAGGGTTTAGATATGAGATCTCAATCGCGCCAAAGGCTGATTCGGAATCGGAGAAAGGCGGCAGAGGGAAACCGAAGGCCACAAAGTCGAATCTGTGATCTGAACAGCATTGCGATTTCCGTATACTTCCTTTTCTCCTTAATCTTGGTTGATTGTATATGCTCCTCTGATTCGAGGAGGAGGATGGTATTTCAGGTTACGGTTTGGTCAGATGCAAACAGCTATTAACAAGTGACGGACAACGGCGGTTCGAGTTTTGGATTCCGACGAGGGTTAAGGTAATGTGTTAAAGTAATGTTCAGGCCTTTTGGTTCAGTTTTGCGTACTGAAGGTTTTCCTACGATTATTATCGACTGGATTCACCTAATTACTTTCCGCCCATACACTAACTTTATCAATCAAGTTGTATTATTAAGTTGTTAATAGATCTGCATACTCTATTTAATAACATATGGCTGCTTCTTTCTGTAATATTATAAACAGTAATAATCAAGTTCACGAGGCAGGATAAAAATTATGTTTAAATATCCATGTTAGTTTTTTGCTTTGCTCCTCATCGATGCTATGTATTTTGGTTTCTTCGATATGGGGTATTAGAAGTCCTTTCTACAACACGTTTACTGCCTGCGGATTATTCGAGAACTTACAAGCACGCCGCCCTTGACAGACACTATCAACTTTGAACAACTATTGATTGCCATATTATATGACAAAAGTTGAGAATATGCATATGAAGTATTGATGCCCTGTTTCAAACTGTTGACCATTCAATCAATGAGGTGCCTTTTTGCAAAAAGTATTGTAACCTGGATTTTGATTTTTTTTATTAAATAAACAGGTTCCTTTAAAAGAAAAGAAAAATCTAATAAGAACCAACTTTTAAACAATGTTGGTAAAATCTTCACAACAAACAGTTTGGTAGAAGTAAACTTCTGCCTGTTGCAGCTATCAAATCCATTTGAAGAATATTAGTTATGCTTATGTGATAATATGCTCTTTTTCATATCAATAATGAGTTTGTGCTTATTAGGGATAGATAAGAAGATATCAGTTTGTTTTGTAAACTTAGCAAGTTGTAAGGATCTAACTAATTTTTTTTTCTTACTTCTAAGCAGGTAAAGGAAAATAGAATGAAGGTTGAAATTGAATCTTAGAAAACTAATGTTTTGTATAAATGCCAAAGAGATGCATACATCACCTTTATATGTGTTTTCCCAGACATGTTATTTCATATAAACAAGTTGCATGTATTATTTCTTACTTTCATACCAGCAATTAGATACTGGGATTGCAATTTATATCCGTATGTTATCTTAATCTTCCAAAGAAGTCGTTTTCGAGTCCCGCCGCATCGCGCGAGTAATTTTACTAGTTAATATTAAGACACATAATTAACTTGTAGAATATAAGCTAATTCAAACACTTAAAAAAAGCTTATCAAATAATAGAAAAACAGCTATAAACTAATTTTATATATAAGTATAAGCTTAAAAGTAAAAGCTACGCCAAACACCCCTCTTTATTTATAAAGGTTATTTTATACCACTACAACTAGCTATAGCATATTAACAATAATAATTGTACATAACAAAATACACATGTTGTCAAATAAGACAAAGATGCATAGTGGTGCCCTAGATGATTGGGTATGATTAAAAGAATAAAGATTGAAAAGTTATAAAGTCAATGATGCTGGGCGTATGTATGATGTAATAGATAAGTTAAACATGTATGGGAAGATGAGATGCATGCAATATGGACGAACTCAAGAACCCATACATTACATAGCCGCACAAATAAAAAGTCGTCACTAAGATGCGTATCATACGTGAAGACTTCTGATTTCTCACATCGTAACGAGGGCCTTCAATCCTTTATGCATTTAATCAATAATATACAAATGCAATCAATATTCTAAAGTTAACACTATTTAAATTTTGTGTTTATATGTCTAACTCATGCTTAAAAATGTCTACATAGTTCATAACTCGAATCTCGTTGAAGAAATCTCGTCAGATTGTAAACGAGTTGAGTTGAGCTGGTTAGCCAGGATTGTTAATTAACAAACCGAACTCGAGCAAATGTTGCCTTGCTCGTTGTTCGCGTAAGTTAGCACCAACTTTTTTGTTTTAGACCAAATAAAATGCATTCAATCCTTTAAACAAAAGTTGTCACCGTTATCCTGTTTATTTCACATCAATACCATTTTTTTCTTTTAACTTCTAAATAACAACCGAGCTAAGAAAAAATGAGCCGGTTTTTATAGAATCAAGCAAATCAGCGTAACAACCATGCATTATTCTTTATTTCTTTATGCAATTTATACAGTTAAAAAAATAAACTTAGGGTACTAGGGGCACCTTTCAAGCTATCATCGGTTTCATCTCCAACATCTCTGTAAGGGCCCATAGAAAATCCACAAAGGACATCCTCAAAAGAATCGGTTTTGTCAACTCGAATTTCCAAAGATGAACACCTTCAGGTAATTTGGTATAGATGGAACAACACCCCTACCAATTTGACGAAGTTTTGGGTATTTTGGTAAAAAAAGAGAATGAGGTGTCTCAATAAAGTAACATTATTTTTTAAGGTTTTATAACGAGATTGCATAATTGTTCATTTAAACAGAAACGGATGAACATATTGCGCTTTGGTTTTCTACAATTTATGCCAACTGGACATAAAAAACACGTTTTGTATGTCAGTCTAATTACGTAGCACGTGTTCTCACGATTGGACAGCAATAGCATGTCATTACTATCCTTATAAAATATAACCCACAAAAACATTACAATAATAATAATAATAATAATAATAATAATAATAATAATAATAATAAATTGCTAAAATGACGTGCAAATCGCCATGTTTCACGTGAAAATAAAAAAAGGAATTGTCAATTCATCACTTAACTTTTGATTTAAATGAACGAGACCCATGACCATTTATTGTTGTCACCACTACCTATTGCCTAACAGGCTAACATTGGCCATCATCCGTCCATCCCCTCTACCACCGTCAAAACCACTGTTTCGCCATCGTCACTGCCACCTGTGACACAATCTCTATCGCTGCCTCCACACCGTCATTGCCCTTGCCTTCGTTAAGGTCTCCATCGTCGTGGCTAATACCCGTCGCAAGGCGCCATACATAAATATACCGATGAACCTATTTTGTTGCATCTCTTTATAAAACAACTCATCTCAAATCACAATAATTTTGGCCGGTCAATTTTGACCAAAATCAAACTAATGCTATTTAATATTAACCTTGTTCTAAGTCAAAATCATTTGCATTCAAACTTTGTTTGATCGAACACCTGGTACGCTTTATTAACCTGACAGGCCGACATAACTAAAATGCCTCAAGATTAGGCTTAGGCTGAGGGGTGTGGGGGGCGCGAGAGGGGGCGCGAGTGGGGGCGCCAGCCAATAATATTGTGACGTGTGGCAGAGAGAGAAACTTGATAAGATGGGTGTTGGTAGTGGTGCTCGCGCCCCGGGACATGGTGTGGAGAGGCGCGAGAGGGGGCGCGAGCGGTTTTTTTTTTATTTTTTTATAAATGTATTAAAAAAACGAATTATTATAAAAACTCGTAAATCATCAATGTGTCTTCTTTCTTCTCAAATCAATTCAACCCAATGGCTCTCACATCTAAACTCCACCCATCTCCATATCCAGTTACCCATTTCAAAAACCTCAAATTCCATCAATTTCACATCATCTTCACACTCTCCCTTCACCGAGAAACACTCAATCGAACGCTACCAACGCGACAACTGGGTCTTCAAAAACGAATCCGGTCAAAACCCATTACCCAATGAATCCAATTTCTTTTTTTTTTTAATAAACAAAAAAATTCGGCTGCCGGAATTTTTTACAGGCTGCCGGAATTTTTTTCAGGCTGCCGGAATTTTTTTTTTTAATAAACAAAGAGCCCAACGGCTCTATTTACGCATTCCCATGCCGTTCACGAGCGCTACACCCCTGGCGCCTGCCTCTTTTTCCGCGCTCGCGCCCCTCTCGCGCCTCGGTGGTGTGGTGCTCGCGCCCCGGGGCGCGAGCGGCTGTCCTCTTACGCCCTTTCTCACGCTCCACACCCCTCAGCCTTAGTTAATTAATAAGTTATAACACACGGTTAATGTAAGATTAATATGCATATTAATTTATTAAGTGGCTCTCATGATTATTTACTTAATTATAATGATCAAATATTAATATCCTATGACCAGTGTTTTGAAACCCAGCCCGGCTGGTTGGACCGGTCCCTATATCAGGTTGGGTCAGTGTATTTGGCATGTTTTCGAAAAACCCGGCCGGTTTTGCGGGTGAGCGGTCGGCCCGGACCCGTTGACCCGGCGGGTGAACTGGTAAAAACCATTTTTTTTAATTAAATTCAAAATGAAATGTGTATGTCGGGATTCAAACTTGGGTCATTTTGGAAATAAAAGATTTAATAATTACCCATGAGCTAACCAACCAAGCTTTATTGATGTATTTATTGATCAAACATAAATCATATATATTTAAAAAGTAATGTATAAAACATAGATAACATTTAAGTTTGTTATTATTATTATCTTTGGTTATCATTATATGTATGTGAATTATATATACACAATTATATATTTAAATTATTTATAACGTCATCCGGGTCAAAAACTGGTCCGCCTTCCCAGGTCGGTCCGACATTTGACCTGGTAAGGCATTCGGGTCGACGTCCGGACCGGGTCTGAAAACATTGCCTATGATAGTAAATATTCAATGGACAACATATTTACCCTATATAGAAAATTATACAAGTGAGAGATTAACACCTTTAATAGACTCTCCATCTCTCTCCCTCTCTCTACAAACATCTCACCTCATCTCCTTCATAAGCATACACCCTAAATGGGAACTCAACATCATCAAGATCACGACAAGTTCCACAACCACATACGCCATATTCACATATACATGATCAATATTATCATGTGTTCTTCATCTTCTAATCACAAACTTGATCAACATATAAATTGTTAAAAAGATATAGTCACCAATTACGTATGATATGGATTTATCGTGTACAATTTATGCATCCCTCAAATGAATTATAGAAACAGTAAGCGATTGTAATTATCAAAAGTATTTTTTATATATTAATTGTAATTGTTGTTAGAATCTGTAACACGTGATAGGATATACTATAATAATTAGATGGCAAACTCATCTTAAATAAACCGGATCTTACCAAGATCTATTTAATGAATACGACCCTTTCTTTCACATTGAAAATAATCATTATTTGGTTTTTAAAATACTATAAAGAAAACGTAAAACACATAGAAAACCAATGATATCTGGTTGATTATTATTATTTTTTTAGAATGACAAATTTTCTGTATTTAGACTATTGTACTATTCAAATTTGGATAGCCCGATATCCCACTCTGGTCAGACTATGTTGCCTTAACCGGCCATGTTGGCTTCAGAGTTTGGCTTGGACGTTCCACCGGGAAACCTACTACCGGCTGCCACTTGACAGTCGTTGTGCCGCCACAAGAACATAATATCTGATGTAACACATAGTGGGATGAAAACCCGTGACTCAGAATTCGAACCGGCAATCTTATACAAGATCTAGCTTAAATTCTTTGTCATCAATATCCACACAAAATAACACAAGGGGATCAAACTTGAATCTTAATTGAAAAACTCAAGCCTTTCTACCACTAGTTGTCTAGCACACAAGTGAGGATACCATATATATATATATGGTTGCTTTTTGTTCACCAAATATAAATTGGATATATGCTTTATTAATTTCTTTATTGAAATATTTTAATAGTTATTTAATAATGCTAAATTATAATTTCAATAAAATATATTTCTGTTTTGCAGAGTATAGAGGAGGAAGGGGTCGAGTAGTGGGCCCACTAACCAATCATATGCATGAGGGTGAGGCTGTAACGTCCATTTGGTAAGAACGTGAACTGACTCATGTGTTATTAATTGATTTTGATTTGAATAAGTTATATAGCGGATCGGGATATACATGGAAAATTTATCAAGATATACCATTCAACAAACACTTAACTTTCTCACAGTTTTTAAAATAAACTTGATAGTTAGATCCAATCAATAAAAGACAAATAGAATTCGTGGACTTACAAGCTGAGGCTATGATGGGTAGAATTTTGTTACAAGTCAAACAGAATAACTCAACCCAAAAGACTAGTCTGATAGGTGAGGGAACCTATTTGACTTATAAACCCCACATCAGTTGCCCATACAACCGATGTGGGACAAGTCCCATACCTTGCAATGATTTCAGTCCGTAACAAATTTAATATTGCAAAAAAACTTGAGGTCCACGACCCAATCAACATTTAAGTTACATTAAGTGATTAACCACCACCACCTTCAAATCAATCAACTAGATTAGTCTTCACTTTCTTTTAAACGGGTAACTCAAAACAAACTCTACTCTTACTTTTAAATTACTTAAAGAGAAAATTTATTTTCGATATATACACAAAATATAAAATACTGTTTAGAGTGACAGCTTCTCTTGAAACAGAGAAGCCTTAGTGATGTATATAAAAATATACATACTTTTAGCATCAAATAATCTTTAAAAACTGCAACTTCTATCGTATAATATAGTTAAAATAACTACTTATCATGTTAAAATGTATTTTCAGGTGAATTCAAGCCTCAAACGAAGAAACGAATGAAAAAACAAAGAAAAACCAAAGAAAATAGCAAAACATGGGGCTATGCTTCAGGAAACATGTGGCTGTGCTTTTGGAAACACGGGGCCGTGCTTACCTCTCAGAAACGACAAAAAGAATCAGCACATGTCACTAAAAAGAACGGGGGCGTGCCTCAGGAAGCACGGGGCCGTGCTTACCTCTCAGAAACGACAAAAAGAATTAGCACATGTCACTAAAAAGCACGGGGGCGTGCCTCAGGAAGCACGGGGTCGTGCCTACCTTCCAGAAATGACAAAAATAAATCTGGAACATGTCATAAAAATACACGGGGGCGTGCTCATCAAGCACGGGGCCGTGCCTCACCATCCAGATTGCCTATAAATAGTGGCTCATGTTGCACTCATTTGGTGTGCCTTGAAAAGATTTCTATCTGATTCTCTCTTATAAAAACACACACTAACACTCACATAGAAGGTTTAGTGAAGAGTTTGAAGGCTTGGAGGTCATCACCATCAACCATCATCATCAATCATCATCATCATTAAGAAGGAAGCTTCATCTACATTTGGTTAGATTGGTTCCAAGTTTAATCATGTATTTGTTATTATCATCCATCTTAATGTTTATCATCATGCTCATTATGAGCTAAACTCCATTTACCATCTAAAATCTATGAAGAAGCTTTGTTTTACTTGATGATTATATAAAACATGTGGTTTAGTTTGGTGAGAAATGTTTCACCATCTTAAAATACTAATTCAAAGTTGGTGATTGTCAATTATATTGGCAATCGTTCATGATCGATTCATGTTCTTGAAAGATAGAAATACTTTGATACATTATCGAAACATGGATCCTTATGTTGTACTTAGAAATGATGAGATATAAGTTATGATGAATTTCTCTAAGTCTTGGTAATCCGAAAATGGCTTTGCTTAGGATATCATGCTAGTTAAAGAAATCATATGTTAACGGAATGTGTAATTATAACCTACATAAATCAACCAAGGGGAGGTTGTGTGAGTTAACTACAACCACTCAAAGTTGTTAGGATTGGTATTTGAGAAATCGAAGTCAATTCTAATCATTCTACTTTACCAACTGCTTATCTACTTAAAATGACATTCTCGGGGTAGCATGCTATTAAGTATAGGATGAACTTGAAATATGCATGCTATTATTCATTATGTCATAGAATGTGTTCACTCCAAAATGAGGATCATAATTCTATCATATATTATTAGGACAAGTCTATCACATGTTTAACTATTAATCGTCAAGGAACAATGGAGTGGATTATAGGAATTAGATGGTAACCTTCGCATAATTGAACAACTCGTTTAGAATTTATTGTCTTGGTCACCTATATATTATATATAAGTTTTTACATTTTATAAAAAGTTCAAAAATTAACCCCAAAATGATTAAAACCTCTGATTAAAGTAAAACAACGATTTATTATTAGAAACTTTTGTGTCCACGGATCGATACTTGATTCTTACCAATACTATTCTACATATACGATAGGTACACTTGCCTATTTTGTGTGTGTTTAGTCTTTGTAGAAATCACTTTTATAAATTTAAAACACGATCTTGTGCAAAAGCAAATCATTACGACATATTTTAATACAAGACGCGCACGCACGCATCACTTAGTATGTCACTGTTGTTATAGTTGTTGTCATTGGGTTTTCCAGCAATGTTTGCGTATGACAATTACGAAGGATAAATTGTTCCTCTTACAGAAGAATACGTGTACGATAATTAAATAGATAAAATATAAATGAAGGACTTAATCAACAGCAAAAAGAAGAGTTTAAGGGCGTGCTTGTTTAGCAGGAATGGAATTTGGATGAAATAGGAATTAATTTACATTTATTAAGGTGTTCGTTTCGTTGGAATTGGAATATTAATTCTATTTTGTTGTCTTCCGTTGCCAAATATTTGGATTTGGAAATGAAATTCAATTCCTTCAAATTCTTTTAAATAAAGGAATTCAACATCATTCCAAATGTGCATGAATTCAAGTAAATTCGTTAGAATCTTCGATCGGTCGACTAACAAGGTCGCGTTCGGTTGTGTTCGAGGTTCGCGTTCGGTTCAAGGCTCCGGGTCAGTTCGCGTTCGGTTCGACGCTTTCGCTTTGGTTCAACACTCAGGGTCAGTTCATTTCAACACTCAACATCAAATTGCGTTTGGTTCGACAATCCGGTTTAGTTCGGTTCGATGCTCCGGTTCAGTTCGCGTTCAATTCAATGCTCCGGGTCACTTAGGTTCGACGTTCCGAGTCACTTCAGTTCGACGCTCCGGGTCAGTTCACTTCACTTCGGTTCAGCCATCAGTGTCAGTTCGCGTTCGGTTCAACGCTTCGTGTCAAAGCGCGTTCGTTTTGACTCTCTGGGTCAGTTCGTATTCGGTTCGACTGGCGACCTGAATGCGCTCCGTATCGTCGACACAACATGGCCCATACGCGTTACTGACCGTCAAATTGAACATGATCAGGATCACCGACCGAAACGTCGACCCGATTCGTCGACCTGAAAAACGTTCCAAAGCGCTGACCCGTAACTTCGGCCTGAATGCGACACTCAACGTAGACCCGAACCGTCGACCTCGACCCGGACCATAGACTCCATTGGTTGACTCGAACGCGGCCGAAATGTAGACCTGAACGCGACTCGGGTTCTTGACCTGAACGTGGTGGGGTTGGCTGGAGATGCGATGATATTTGTGGTGATAGACTGCAATTCATTTTTCAAACGAACACATCAAGAATGAAATCAGATTCGAATTCCTCCCAATTCCTAATGAAATGTTCAGATTTTAAATCCAATTATTTCCAATTCCAAATCATAAATAAATTCCAATTCCATTCCATTTTGTAAAACAAACACGATCGAAAGAGTAATCAATAATAGATTTAGATGATTAGTAAAACTTAACATGCATCCATAAGAAAAGTAGTGGTATCAAATAACGATTTATTACAAACCAACAAACAGTTTAAAATATTGCATCACAAACAATCGATAAGAATCAAAGATATTTATAATAAATCTAGACGTTCTTGTATATGTACAACACTGGAACAGGAGTATTATTAACGGTCCGATTATGATAAGTTTTAAATTAATAAACCCCTAAGTCAAACCATTAGTAACGGTATTAATAGTCTAGTCATGTAACATTAGTATTAATCGCTACAAACTATAAAACCATGTAACATGTTTCTGATTTTCTTCTGTTGCCATGATTAAATTTATAGTCTAGTCATGTTTGATACCGGACAATTTTTACGAGTATACAAATTATTAACACAATCAGTCTGAACATACGAATCAGTTTTATAAATTTGGACAGCACCGTAAACATTTATACAATGTGACATGTGATTTTGTTTTTTAAGAAGTAGATCCCGATGCATCAATTCAATATCACATGGTGAGTGAAGACTCTTTAACTCACCCGGATATATCATATATATGTTGTAAATCACGTGGATTTAATTATTACACATTCGTTGTTTTATCCGAATATTCCATGATTAGAGTTAACTAGATTTTCATCCCGGCGCTCGCGCCGGATCAATTAATAAAATCTCAACGTTGAAACCTGGGTATTGGTAAAACCCGAGCGTTATCGGTGAGTTAACGCGAATTCAGTTAGTATTGATTACATTCTTTATAGTATAGGCACCATTGGTAAAATTTTAGCGTCCAAAAATATATATGTTGATCAAATTAACATATACAATAATTAAATTATTTAAAACGAAGTTTGTTTTGTCGGTAACCCCGAGCGATGGTAAATCCAAACATTGTCAATCCCGAGCATTGAAGTGGTAACCGGACACAAATTCGATCGGTTTCGGCTACGTTTGTTACGGTAACAGATCTAAAAAGGAAAATAAATATAAAACTTGAGTGGACCAGTGGGGTGGTGTAAGGCTGTTGTAACATCCTACTTTTGGTTATAATAATAAAATAAATTTCGTCTATTTTATAGTGGGTCGTTATCGGTTTAGATAAATAGAATATGAGTTGGGCTAGTGTTGGGTAAATGGATATGAGTTATAGACTTGGGTTGTGGAAGAAAGAAGGAAAAGACCATGGGCTTAAGCCCATGATCCATAAATATATAAACCATAATCATCACTTAATTCCTCATTTTACACATATTCCATACACCACCAAAACACACACTTAAGCTTTTTCTCTAGTTCTCTCCTTGCCTAAGCCGAAACCAAGAAGGAAACCGATTACCGACCCGAGGTAATGATAGTTTATTATTGTATGAGCTTAACCCGTTAGATATAGTCACGAAACGACGAGCCGAC
Source organism: Bidens hawaiensis (assembly GCF_021521415.1). Lineage (NCBI taxonomy): Eukaryota > Viridiplantae > Streptophyta > Magnoliopsida > Asterales > Asteraceae > Bidens > Bidens hawaiensis. The sequence goes on from NW_027495943.1 coordinate 14,852, forward strand.
ACCGTTAAACCATTTAAGTCACGAGATCCGGGTGGAATCGGGTATAAACCGAACCTATGATGAGCTTAGGGGTTACCCTAGCTCAGATCTGGATCGAACGGGATGAAAAACGGTGAAAAACGAGTTAAAACTCGTTTTTCCGACGTGTTCGCAGTTTTCCGGCAGCTTTCCGGCGACGGCGCCGGAAAGGCGGCGTGTACGAGAAAGGGAATGTCAGAGAATGTTTCTGACATTCTCTGACCTAACCCTAGTTCGTTATGGGAACTTAACGAATTGGAAGGTGATTTGTTAGTTGATTCGCATAAGAGAGCGCGACGAACTAACTCTAGTTGGTCTCTGACTCGTTAGGGGAAAAGGGTAACGAACTACCTTTGATTCGTTATGACCAGTTCGTTAAAAGAGAAAACGAATTAGATGGATTGGTTCGCTATGGAACTGATTCGTTAAGGATTCCAGTTCGTTAAAGGGTCCAAATTCATTATAGGAACCAGTTCGCTAAGATAAGCCAGTTTGTTATGAACCAGTAATGAATCAGAAGTTTAACATAATGACAAGAACAGTCCTTGGACTTAGAAAAGGATGATTTAATTACAAAGAAGCCCTTGAACTTTTTGAGTTAGAAAATTAAATAATAATTGAAAATCCTAATGGAAAATGTGTTACGACAGTTAATGGAAATACGATATGAGATAGAATAGTTAATTGATACATGTAAATATTATACAGTTAGCCGTGCACAGCTCAAGAAAGGGATTACCATTAACGGTGAACGTAACCGACTTCATGTGAGTTTCTAGCCCCATTCCTTGTTATGTTTTCGGGGCTGTGTGCATACTCGATGTGATTAGTTAATACACTTATCCTAAGTGATAAGTGTATGCCATATATGTATTATGTGAAATGTATGAATGGTTTCTTGCCGGTACATGAACGATCTTCGAAATTGCATGTACTGCCAGGAAATGGTTGATGTTATATGTATGTTGTAAGATGAAGAATGAATGATGTATGTATGTGCGAAACTTACGACTATGTATATAGGAAGTATGTTATGGAGGTATGGAAGAAAGGGTACCGGACCCTAATAATATCCGAGGATGAAGGGTGACCGGACCCTAATAATATCCGAGGATGAAGGGTGACCGGACCCTAATAATATCCGAGGAGGGTACCGGACCCTAATAATATCCGAGGTATGTAGGGCGAATGCTCTTTATAATGTAAGGTTAGTTATGTATGTGTATGAAAGATTGATGGACAGGTTAAGTATGTAATGTGTACCTTTGGGCACGTATATGTGTATGTAAAGTAAGTTATGTGATTAACTAGAACTCACTCAGCGTAGCTGACTTTTAGTATGCATGCAGGCAAATAGGTTGAGGCAGCTCGCGTGATTGAAGACACTTGGCATGGAATCGAAGATACTGGCATCTCGAAGAAATGTTGTGATGTTTTAAAGACTATGTTTTGTTTTAAATGACTATGAATGTTTTATAAGACAAGATTTGAAGGTTATGTAAAATGTTATGGTTGAAGTTTTATATTACGCGTAAAGTTTAATTAACTCTAATGTTTAGAACTGTGTTTATGAGTAAATCTAACATCAAAGTAGGGCTACCGGTAACGGGGCCTTACAGCTGTCAGGCGGTAAACTCGGGTGTTGGTAAAACCGAGCGTTGTCGGTCCCGGACGTTGAGACATTGAGTCTATGCGTTTTCGTCACGTTCGTTATGATATCAGAATTAAAACAAACAAAAAAAAACAAAATTATCATTCGGTAAACTTCCATTATGTTCGTGATACCAAAACGAAAAAAAGTCAAAATTGTACGGACAAGTAAGGTGCCGCCAAGTGGCCCAGTGCCGGCTTAGCGGCACCAAACTTGTAGTTTATATATATTAGATAATTAGATAATAAGAAAAGACACATATCATATATTTATATGAGTTGAAAGTTTTTAGATTTAATTATATTGGAAACAGCATGAAATTTTAAAGGTTACTAGCTTTGATTAACTTTTAATTCATTTTACAGGTAGAAAAGCCATCTAACACATCCTATTCTTGTACTTACATGTGTGTATACATGGACAGAGGATGAGTTGACTCAAAGACAACTAAATGAATAATGGTTAATGCCATCTTGATATTTTCCGTCATATCATCTTCACCTTTTTTAGTTAAAAAAAAAACAACCAGGGCCGGCTCCAGGGTGGGCGAAGTGGGCGTTCAGACAGGCACGTCTTTTTCGAGGGCACAAAATTGTTTAAAAATTCTCAATGTCATATACATAGAATTTCCGAACGCTTATAATCTCACTAATTTTACAATACCCAAATACGTTTTAGACCCACTTTTTTCAAATTATCCACAAATTATTGGCCTATTAAAAATTGAAAAAGACTCATTACTTGAAACTAATCAATAAAAGTTAAATAAATAAATAAATGAAATGAATAGGCGGGATAACAACAACATCGACTTCGAACACCAGCGGCCACAGTAGCATCTGCAGAAAAGAGTTTTTTGAAATTGTAGTTATTTGAAATCTTATTTACGATCCACAATGCTCCAGGAAAGATTTAGTGGGTTGACGATGATAGTTATCGAGAATAGAATATTAGAGAGCATAAACTATGAAGAGTTGATTCACCATTTTGCTATCAAGAATGTTAAAAGAGCTTCACAAATCCTTAGTTAGCTATTAACATATTTAGTATGCTATAAACTTAGTACGTTAAAGCTTAAGGGGCATATTTTTTTCGGCTCGGCCAGGCATGTGAATTCTCAGGGCCGGCCTTGAAAACAAGTGTAACTAATAATGCTTGTTAATGCCTTCAATAACTGCAATTTCATCAAGCCACATATAGGTTTTATTGTAGAAACGTCCATGCTCTTATAATGCATCATAATGATAAGGAGATGGTGTAGGGGCTTTATCTTTCCCTTTCTAGATCATTGGAAGCACATTACAATATCAGGATTGTACCTTCAAAATAATATATGAAAAGTAGTTTCAGAACTGATACTCTTCTGAACTAAACTTTTAATCAAAACCAAGTTAGTTCTTCAGAACCAAAATAGCCAGTCTTCACTATCTTTAGAATTGACATCAAAATGGTAGTGTTGCTAAACATCACCGTCAAAGGCTCTTACAACATGTGAGAAGATCCCTGACAATTTTAAAAGTACTTGGGGGGGGGGGGGGTTGAATTTTGTTTACTTCGATGACACGGCGCCACCATCTCAGGTATGAACTTCGGCTTCACAATGACGGGTTCTACGACTTAATGATCCATGGTGATCTCAATGTTGTGAAACGGTCATGAGACCGGCTTTTGTACTTTTTCAAAAATAATAATAAGAAAAATTTATATTAACGCTACAAATTAACCCATTTTTCTTTTCAAAAAAAAAAAGAAAATAACTTTATATTAACGCTATAGATTAACCCATTTTTCTTCAAGTTCTCACATTTCTATTCATAATGGGTAAGCAATTTGAAAAGTTACTAAGATTTTGCTAGAAATTTCGTTATACAGGTCAACGTATGTTTTATTTGAGTCCGCTTTGCAGCATGAGTCTAATATTTCAACATTAATATAGGAACACGATTAATACCGGTTTTAGAAGAGCCTCAAATCATATAGGTCTAACAGTTATGTACATTTTGGCTCTTCTTATTTGTGATTGTTTTGCAAACAGGAAAGCCGTCAAGAAATTGCTAGATTATCGGTTAGAATCATTCCATCAGAATTTCATCTTATATCACATTGGCATTTTGTTCTTGAAGAAATGTCATGGCTGCATATTGATTTTGCAGTTTGACAGGATCGGTCAGTTTCTGAAATGAGGCAGTTACCTTATTACTGCTTTTCGTTCTCCTTGAATTTAAATGATTTTGGACTTATTTAGTCAAAGGGGCACATTTGGAAATCTGCTGCAGCCTCTCAAATTTCTAAGGCAGCTGCTTATAGCCTTGTAATTCACAGGTTAGATTGCGACAACAAAGTTCAATATGGAAGCAAAAAGAAGTTGCTGATACTTCAGAAAACGCTGTCATGGACTCCTGGCACACATTGCAGGTAACTCTATGTTGTAATTTCAATGTCCAATAACCAAATATTAACTATACTTATGTTAATCTGAATAAAGGGAGCTGAAAGTTATTAATTTTACACGTAACAGGTAAAATGCAGTGGTTTACTGGTTTGGAGGGTCCTAAAAATATACTAAACGGGGGCTCCACCAATACGGGCTGAAATTTTCGAAGAGCAATTGCTCTCGCGCAAGCACCTACGAATCCTGATAGAATATGGACTCTTGGCACCATTGGCGTTTCATGGGAGGATAATATAAGAGACATACAGGACCGGCACTAAAATGCAACATAATTTTTTTTTTCAAATTTTCTAATGCATATTTGGCTATAAATATGTAACAGCCTAATTCCATGAAGTTCCAATGCAACGCACAGGACCGCTACCTTGTTATGTTTAACAACCTAGAAACCGCTCTATTTACAATGCTTAGGTTCCTAGTGAGATAATAAACACTTTGTAGAGTGATCTGTCTGCATCTATGACCAAACTAAAGAGATTTTTATAGTTACAAAACATAAGGTATATTTATAGAGACCAGACTAAGGTAACTCGTATACAACTTGGTCACTAAGGTAACTTGTTCAGTTGTTCTTTAAGATAGCAATCCATCTAAAAAATAAATAGGTTCAATCTTAGATTTTCATATTCAAGAGCAAGCCTCATGTTAAGAGCAAGCAACATCAAGGGGATTCAAGTTTAAATCATACCTTTTTAAAAATATAATTTTTATAGTACGTTTTCAAAAGCAAGCAACATCGAAGAGTTCAAGTTCAAGTCATGTCTTCAATCTCATTGTTTCATCTCCCGCATCACAAGTGTAGCTTTCTTATAAATATAAAGCAAACTGAATTGGCTCATTTGGTAGTAAACTGGTAAAATTATCACCTCTAACGAATCCAGAGGCAATTAAATGATTCTAAGGATGATAACCAAAAGTTAAAACAAAATGAAGAAGAGAACATATAAAGGCCAAACATCATACATTCATACAACTTTATCATTGAATAAGAAAACCATGACTAGAAATCTTAACATCAACACTCAATAAACTTATGAGCCAAGATTTTTTACAATCTGACAACAATAACCCATCATTTTGTTGTTAAAACACTACTCAGAATTTGCTATATCAAAATCACTTTGGGCAACAAACTCATATGTATTTGGGATACACCTACAAAGTGTAACCTTTTTTTTAAAGATGCCAATATTATAAAAGAAAAACAAAGGCTAACTCACAAGAAGCGAGAACCCGTAGAGTACAAACAACCAAATAACCACAAAAACAGAGACCATCTATAAAGAAAAAAATTACAAAATTAAATTTGCATCACTTCTACCATTTCAAGCCCAATCGTTTGTTCCTATGCTAGAACCGTAGGAATGAGGTTGCTTTGATGTCGCTAACCAACAAAGTGTAACTAAACATTAAACAACTAACCTCATCGCCTGCAGGACCATTATCAAGCAATCACATCTCCTGATCATCAAACTCCACCGAATCATTGTCATAGTATAAAGGTGAAGATGTAACATCAAGAACCTTCAAGTTTGATGGAAAAACGGAACCTTTAGCTTCCAAACGAGACAGAACCTTCAAACAAAATATAGATTAACATTATATTCATCATCCAACCTATTTACAGATACAAAAATGTCATAAAATAATAATAATAAATAAATAATTTAACCTCAAAACAGAAAACCCAAATTTTGAGCTCCTTGACATGGCAAAGGTCGTGTATAAATCGTTTAAGCATCTCCTCTTCAGCTTCTTCCGGGGTCGTCTCATAGTATCCGCCATGTGAATAATCTAACTCAGCTTCAACTAAACAAGACACATCCAGCAACAAAAGGTTCCACAACAACAAATCATCTTGAATTTTTAGTGACAAAACATTCGGAGCATTGATTTCAATAACATCCTCAAGATCATCACATCCATCATCAGGAGGCATCTACCCAGATAACACCAACTTCTTAACACTCTTCGACGTTATATCAAGCCGCCTGTAACCATAACAATGAACCAACACCAGGGTTTCCAATACCGGACTACCCGATAATATCTTCTCAATCAAATCTTCATCTAAATTCCGACACGTAATACATAAACTCCTAAGGTTTTTCCAACTGATCGCTTCGGTGGGATTATACACACATCCCAACAATGTCAGATCAGTAAAACCCGAACAGCTCAGAATAACCTGATCCAGCGGGAACCCGGGTTCAGATTCCCTATGCAATAACGTTAAACTTAGGTTTTCGACGTTACAACTGATAGCATAATGAATCCAACTGTTAACCTGAGATTCAAACCGATGATTATATTCGCTATGCAGTTCGAACTTGTTGAGCTTTAAACGTGGACGCTGAATTAGGGTTTTGTCGACGAAAGAAAAGAAATCTGGACATGTTTCACGATGGTTCACTACATAAGGTTCTAGAAAACTGAGATTAGAAACGGAATGCCAGACATGTTCCCATCGTTTGGAGAGTGAGCCTGTTCTAATGGCGTGTTTTGTTTCGGGTAAACAAGAAAGGATTTCAGCAAGTAAGCAATCGGGTAACTTACTTATTCGATCTCCATCATCTTCTTTGAATCGATTCCGTTTTGGAGGTTGATTTTGCCCTATGAGGAGGTAGGTCCCAGCAGAGCCCAGTTGAACCCACAGACTCACCTTGAAATGGGACGTCTGCGCAGTTCAACCCGCAAGACTCCTTAACGGACGTCTGCGCGGTTGAACCCGCAAGACTAAACTAAAGGGACGTCTGCGCAGTTCAACCCGCAAGACTCCTTAACGGAATGTCTGCGCGGTTGAACCCGCAAGACTAAACTAAAGGAACGTCTGCGCAGAAACCAACTGGATCAGCAGGACCCACCACGCTCAGAGACGTGACGTCCTCACGTGCGGTACGCAAGCTGTTCCCGCAGGAAACGCCTACCAATGGTTTCCAGGTACTCCGGCTGTTCCCGCAGTTACGGATACCGGCCATCAGGGAAGGCCACCCGCGCAGCATGGCTACACGCACAAGGCTTAACTCTCATAATAATTCAGCAGTCACCTGAAGAAGGAATGAGCAAGCCGGGAACATTCCCGCACAATGGCGGGAGGGGGAAAACTCCCGCCCAAATGAGCCAGTCCGTACGATACTGAGGATCTTTTACTGTACCTGACGAGGTATGGGCAAAAGATCTGTCCAAAGATACGACAGCTCATTGACAACAGTATGGCGAGCAGCATGCTCCTGTACTGTATGTCACTATTAGCCGCTACCTACTCACCAACTCCTGACATACCACGTGCCTAGCCTGTAGTTGGTGAAAAAGGAATAGTACACGGCAGGCCTGGTCACTATCAGCCGCTGCCTACTCACCAACTACCAGCAGGGCACGTGCGTAGGCCACTGTTGGTTGAACAGGAATACTATTCAGCAGGCCACACCTCCTTTGAAACCTACCTCCGGCTATAAATACCACGAATGGTATGATCATCTTATCTTAACATATTATCATCATATTATACCTGATATCTGCTCTAGCAATCTCTTAATATACATTTATATTTAAAGAGCAACCTAGTCTGATTCTCACGCCGGAGGGTGGTCACAAGGAGGAACCCCCCCTTCTCAGTGACGAGCTCACGGTGTCTGTTTTGCAGGTTATCAGAAGAACCATCTTCTCAGGGTCTAACCCCTCGTGGGAAACAGCTATCTAACCCCCAGGTTACCAGTAATCTGCCCGGGGTCCGGTTAGTGTTTCTTCATTGGCGCCATCCGTGCATAAACCTAGAACATTTTTCTCCAGTTTTTTCAAACTTCTAAGATGGTTAAAGAAACTCCGGTAACCACAACCCCAGCTACTGGGGGGAGTACCGGCTACACAGTCTTTACGAACACTACCCCGGTTACCCAAGCCGGGGCAAGTGAAGTAAATTTTACGAACACTACCCCAGTTACCCAAGCTGGGGCAAGTGCAGTAAATAATCGCTCACTGGGATTCACCGATACCCAGTTAGAAAAACGAACAAGACTCCCCCGCCAAACACTCGATGAAGTTAAGGCATGGGCGGAGGCACGTCAGAGGGAATTCCAAGCTGAGTTGGACGAACGCTTGCGTTCCGTCCAACAGGCTGACGAATTCGAAGAATACTGCGATGACTCGGAGGAGTCCGACTCCGACGCGAACCCTCGCCATAGGGCAAAAGGGAAGCGTAAGGAAACGGACTCCCAACCGAGAAGGCATTTTGGAGAAGCCTACAAACCAAAAAACACAGGTGGAAGTCCACGTGACTTCTCCAAAACATTCAGACCAAATGTTGCAAATGCAGGAACGTCCAAATTTGCAAGGGACATTGCAGAAGCAATTGCCCCAAAAAGTGCCAAACAAATGTCCAGCATAGGCACATATGATGGTATATCCGACCCAGATGATCATTTGAACAGATTCATAGCGGGGGCAACCGTCAGTAGTTGGACGGAACCCACGTGGTGTTACATGTTCCAAATGACGCTTGTCGGGGCTGCTAGAGCGTGGTTCGATCGTCTACCGGTCAACCACATCTACGACTGGGCTGACTTCCAACAGAAGTTTAGCCAACACTTCAGCCAGCAAAGAAAGTATACCGAGGAGCAATGGACAATCCTCAAGTGCATTCGAGAAAAAGATGAATCTTTGCTAGACTTTATCACTCGCTTTAACTCGAAGAAGCTAAGTCTGGGTAACATTAGCGAAGATCTTGTTCGCGCTGCTTTTATTCAGGGCGCGAACGACCCAGAGCTCATCCGCACCTTAACGGGTAAAGATGGCATGCCATCCACATGGGATGCCATCATGACAATAGCTAAACGCTTTGAGGAAACAGAGAAGCAACTGGGTAGAGATCTCCCACAGAGCACAAACCTCTACACCCAGAAAACAAGAGAAGACATCGTCCTTACCGCCCGATTAAACAAAAAGCGGAAGCTAGGCATTTGGAAGTCAAGGGTCAACTTTGACACCTCATCCGGCTTGCAGCATCGGTTAGGCGGAAGGGATAACGTACAGTCAAACAAGAACTCCAGATGGACGCCGCTCACCAAAAGCGTCACCGAGATATTCGCTACTGAGGAGCTCCCATGGCCAAAGCCTCAAATAATCCGACATCGTCACAATGCTGATCGGAGCAAATACTGTGACTTTCACAGGACAAAAGGCCACAACACCGAAGAATGCATAGACGTAAAGGACATGGTCGAAGCATTTGTCAGAGATGGGACGCTCGCGCACCTCGTGGCGCAATGAACGCTGAGCAGGCTAATGCGTGTAGAACCCCAGCTGGGGAAAACACGAATAAAATTCCAGCTTCAATGTGGAGACTACATGCTGCGTAAAGAACGAGATCCCGAACCAGGTGCGTATCGGCTCGATGGCACTCCCATCCCAACAACATGGAAGGGAGCTCATTTACACAGTTTGCATGTAAATCAATTCCAAATTTGTAAAGAAAAGGCCAAGAGCCACTTCTAATGGAAATGATTCTCCTTAAAACATCGACGCTGATGATTTTACATTTATACTTTATGAACTAAACACTGATGCCGGTTTTCACCGCATACATAAGTGAGTCGTTGCGTGGGGAAGGCGGCAAAACCCGCATAAACCCAAAAAACGACAAACCTTCACGCAGGTCAGTTGAAGGGGAAAAGTTCAGTCATCCTACTAAATGAAAGTGCCGGTCTATCCGCATGAATCATGATAGAGGAAACTGAACACTAACCTATTAACAACCGCGCGTCGAACGGTTAATTTATTTAACACTAATATGCCGGTTTTCACCGCATAATTACGTGGAAAGTCGTTGCGTGGGGGAAGGCGGCAAAACCCGCATAAACCCAAAAAACGACAAACCTTCACGCAGGTCAGTTGAAGGGGAAAAGTTCAGTTATCCCATTAAATGAAAGTGCCGGTCTATCCGCATGAATCATGAGAGGAAACTGAACACTAACCTATTAACAATCGTGCGTGGAACGGTTATTCAAAACAGAGAATTTCTAACAAAAGGATGAGGAAAACCTACACGCAGGTCAGATATAGGTAAAGTTTAGCCATCCTACTAAGTGCAAGTGACGGTCCTACCCGCACAATCACGAAAGAGGAAGCAAAACTTCACACCTATTATCTACCACGTTCAAAGGTTAACTTATCCTCAAAGGATGAGGAAAACCTACACGCAGGTCAGATATAGGTAAAGTTTAGCCATCCTACTAAGTGCAAGTGACGGTCCTACCCGCACAATCACGAAAGAGGAAGCAAAACTTCACACCTATTATCTACCACGTTCAAAGGTTAACTTATCCTCAAAAGATGAGGAAAACCTACACGCAGGTCAGATGGTAAAGTTTAGCCATCCTACTAAGTGCAAGTGACGGTCCTACCCGCACAAATCACGAAAGAGGAAGCAAAACTTCACACCTATCTACCACGTTCAAAGGTTAACTTATTCTAAACACTTGGAAAATTGCTAATTTAAACTAAAGTATGCAAGTCATACAACGTTTACAAAGCAAGGAACCCAACGAAAGTAGCGGTCTTACCCGCAAAAAGATTTATATTTCACAATGGTTCATTACAAGAACGGCCGGGTAGCTACCCGCCTACAAGAAAATAAATCTATACAAGCTAAATCTATCCTAGCAGTGGGAAGGGATCTTCAGGATCAGGCTTCAGGGCCACTTCCACTTGGACCAGCACCATCAGTAGATCGTGGCAGTTCAAGGAAAGCTTTAAGGATAGCTAACCCATCATCAGCAGCAGCAACTTCATTCACCTTCTCCACCACTGAATGCGGGAAGGCGGCGTACTGATTCACTGCTTGGTAGTAAACAGCTTCAGTATCAACATTGTACAAAGGGAAGTTGGAAGGCGGGATGCCTTTCTCAACGAACCCTAGACCAAGCAGGAAGCCGACCTTTTCCCCATCCTCGTGAGAAGCGTTGAGGGCTGCGCTCATAGCATCGTCATACGACGTCTCAGCAAAGACTCGATGCACAACCTACAAAAGAAAATCAAGTGTCAAAAACCTTTTCTATTTACAAAGAAAAGCGTAAAGAAATGAAAAGCATACCTGAGACAACGCTTCTCGAAGAAGCCATTCCTTGGCAACCAGAGCTTCTTGGAGGGCAGCTTGAGCTTCGTTACGGGCGCGTTCGGCTTCACTCTTGTTGAGGTTGGCAAGCAACACATCTTTAGCCGCAGCCTCTTCAACGCCCTTTAGCTTCCGCTCAGTATGGTCAAGCACCCCCCTCTGGTCCAAGATCTCCTGGAGCTTTTTGGCGTCTTCCATCGCCAAGGCATCATGAGCCTGCTGGAGAGCCTCTAATTTGGCTTTAAGCTCTTCATTCTCCACGCGTAGAGGCTCAGCAACAGCTTCAGCCTTGGTGGCCCTCTCGGTTGCGTTCCTTGCAGTTTCCTTAGCCAGCCGAAGCTGTTCATTAACAGCTTGGGCAGCCTTGGAACGGGCCTCAAGTCGAGCCTGAACTTCAACCTCGAGGGCCTTGAAGGCCTTCTCCTTCTCCGCAGCCACTGCGGTAAGTTTTTGGTTCTCCTCCCGGACAGCCCGCGCTTGAGCTACTTCTTTAACGCGAGCTGCTTTTAACTTGTCGTTTTCACGAAAAAGCAGCTCGACGCGCGGCTGCATCCGGGCCAGGAGAACCCGAAGCTCATTGCTTAGCCTACCCTCCTGGTAGCTAGCCATGGCTTCCCCCAACGCACCACTGGGAGCAGCGTGACGAGCCCATTCCACGCACTCCACAGGGGTGCGAAGGGTTGTTCCTCGGCGAATGTTCCATCGTGGAACATACACTTCATTGGAATCCGACACTGCAAAAAACATAAAGCAGTTAGGAAAAGATAAGAAAAAATATGAAAAGGGCCAAAAGAACCCTACGCACCTGCAGGGTCAATAACAGGCCGATAGCCGCCGAACCCATCACCTGAACCCAAGGGAAATCCATCCAAGAGGTCAGGCAGATGGGAAGGTGGCAGAGATTGGCGAGAAGCCCCATGCGTACCTGATGGATCGGCCGTCTTTGCCGATGACGGGGGCATGGTAGCAGCCGCCGCGGTCGCCGCCGCGAATTCTGCAGCAAAAGTAACCGCCGGCTCGGTGAAAGATGCTGTAAAAATAGCACTCACAGCCGGCGGTGACGTCATCTCAGCTGGAACAGTCGGCTCAAAGGAGTGAGCAACTGAACCAGCGGAAGCAGGCGCAGGCGCCTGGGTCGACGCCTCAGGTAGGCTGACCAAGCCTACCGTCATTGGCGGAGAGGTACTCCTCTGCGCTCCACCCTGGAATGCGTCAACATCCACACCTGCGTAAAGAAGATAAGTGTTTTAACGACATTAAACTATGAAGCTAAATATAAAGATAAAGGAAGTTTGTACTTACGGGTTTTCTTGAGCCTAAAGGTACGGAGAGGCGGGGACGAACCCGATGGAGCCGGCCTCTTTGCGCCGGTCACCGTCGTCTTCTTTGGCTCTCCGGAGGTAACAGTCGCAACCTCCGGAGCGGTGATCTTATCACCACCGGGATTCCCCGCCACCTCTTCGCTCTCGGTCTCCGAATCAGACCGAGGCGCTGGATCGGCAGTAGAGGCCTTCTCCTTCCCCTTCCCGCCGGCAGCCTTCTTCTTCCGCACCAACGGAGGACCATCTGCGGATTCCTCATCAGAACATACGATTAAAGGAATTCCAGCAGAGGTTTCAACATTGAGGGGTCGAGGGTCGAATAGCGCCTTACCTGGCCGCCTGGCGCTAAGGATCTCGTGGCCTTGCGGATAGACCTCCACGAACCGATCCGCCGTTTGTTCTAGGATGGGCAACTCGTTCTCGTCTAGAGCGCGAGTACCCATCCGAGCGGGACCGTCAGCCTCCCGCGGGTTCAGGAGCGACTGCAAGTCGTTCCCCTCTGAAATAAACAGGAAAGAAGTTAGAAGAAATTCAAAATCAACAAAAAGAAACAAAGCATACCGTAAGGAACAGAGTTCGAACCGTATTCGAGGACGATTGGGATCTTATGCGCATCCGCAGCCTTCCACACCCGGCTCATCCCCAGCATCACCATCCCGGACTCCGCAAACCGGTAAACCGGAGATTGGACTCGGGATATCTTCGAAAACCATTCCGCCTCCTCGTAGTTGGAGGCGTGAAGGCTGGGAAGTACTTGCCCGTTCTTAAATTTCATGGCAAGGGGGATGGCGCGAGCGGAGAGGTAGAAGAACTCCCTCTTCCACGAGCGAAGACTGCGCTCGGTTGCGCAAATCTTCAAACCCTTGATCCGGGTTATCAACGTGTACCACCCCTGGATGCACCTCCAAGTGTAGAAGGTCATCAGGCGGTCAACATAGGGCTCAATGCCCAAAATCCGGCACACCCACTCGAAGTGGCGAATCTTGGTGATCGCCATGGGGTGCAACTCGGTCAAATGAACACCGTGCCTCTCAAGGACACGGTAAACAAACTTTGTCAATGGGAACCTAAGATTCCCATAAACAAAGAATGCAGCATAAACCCCGATCTTGCCTCTGGGGCATCGTACACCGTCTGGTGGGGTTCAGGAAACTCAGGCTCGAGAGACTCGAGCATGAACTTCCTGACGACGTACCGATACAGATCGCCAGGCAGAGCACACTGGCACTCGCCAGCAGTACTCTTGTCATCGGCTGTAGATTCGAGATCACGAGACATCTTGTAAAAGAAGAAGAAAACGATTTCGGGAGAATGCTTGCCTGAAAAGGTGAGTATTCGCCGGAAATCGCAAAGAAGATGAAGAGAAGAGTGAAAGTATGGATTACAAAGAACCCTCTCCCCCTTTATATACTAATCGCAATTAATGCGATGAAATTAATGCGGAAGAGAGAGAAAACGAAGGTGCAATGAAACTATGACACGTGGCAAAAAGCAAGCTGGCAACAGCTGTTGACAGGACGCATACCATTAATTCCGCGGCCACGCGCCCGAAAAATCGCGCCCACGCGCCTGAAAAAGCGTCTGGAATGACCATGTACCGTCACGTCACCATAACTTCCTGCACGTCCTGACACAGTCAGAAGAAACCGTCGCACGACGTTTCAGAGGTTTGGACTGTTCTTATCTTTCCACCAACTCTTCGAATTTCAAAATTCAAAAAGATTCAAAAGTAAGCGGGAAAATACCCCTTACCTTGGCAACCAAGTAACCGTAAGACGGATGCGGGTACAGTGTTAAGGCAAAACCCTTCACATACCTAGCACCCACAGGGAATTGAAGCCAAGAATAACTTGGCAACCAAGTAACCGTAAGACGGATGCGGGTACAGTGTTAAGGCAAAACCCTTCACATACCTAGCACCCGCAGGGAATTGAAGCCAAAAATACCTCGGCAACCAAGTAACTATAAGACGGGTGCGGGTACAGTGTTAAGGCAAAACCCTTCACATACCTAGCACCTGCAGGGAATTGACGCCAGGAATACCTCGGCAACCAAGTAACTATAAGACGGGTGCGGGTAAGTGTTAAGGCAAAACCCTTCACATACCTAGCACCTGCAGGGAATTGACGCCAGGAATACCTTGGGAGTAAAGTAACTATAAGACGGTTGCGGGTACAGTGTCAAGGCGAAACCCTTCACATACCTAGCATTCCGCAGGGAAATGAAACCAAGAAGGATCTTCTGGGCCATGCTTGCGCACACGGGAATAACATCCCCGCATAGCGGGAACGATGAGAACTAGATTGTTTGAAACTTCAAGATGGAATTGGTGGTTTTAACATAATTGATCACTATGTTCAAAACTACCAAAACCTCATGGAGAATCTACACAAGAGGTACTCAACGCTCCTGACTTGCGAGGAGGTTACAGACCTACCCGCATCATACCCAAAGATCAAGCAGAACAGTGGGAAATTCTTCGTGACATTAGGACTTCCGTGGGAAGAATCCCCATGGAAAACCTTAAAACTAACACCTTTTCAAAAACCCTTTGCTTAAGTCCAAAAGTTCACCTCACTTTATTAAACATTCATGAGAACAACATTGGACTGGAGGGACTTGAAGAGGTAGGTCCCAGCAGAGCCCAGTTGGACCCACAGACTCACCTTGAAAAGGGACGTCTGCGCAGTTCAACCCGCAAGACTCCTTAACGGACGTCTGCGCGGTTGAACCCGCAAGACTAAACTAAAGGGACGTCTGCGCAGTTCAACCCGCAAGACTCCTTAACGGACGTCTGCGCGGTTGAACCCGCAAGACTAAACTAAAGGAACGTCTGCGCAGAAACCAACTGGATCAGCAGGACCCACCACGCTCAGAGACGTGACGTCCTCACGTGCGGTACGCAAGCTGTTCCCGCAGGAAACGCCTACCAATGGTTTCCAGGTACTCCGGCTGTTCCCGCAGTTACGGATACCGGCCATCAGGGAAGGCCACCCGCGCAGCATGGCTACACGCACAAGGCTTAACTCTCATAATAATTCAGCAGTCACCTGAAGAAGGAATGAGCAAGCCGGGAACATTCCCGCACAATGGCGGGAGGGGGAAAACTCCCGCCCAAATGAGCCAGTCCGTACGATACTGAGGATCTTTTACTGTACCTGACGAGGTATGGGCAAAAGATCTGTCCAAAGATACGACAGCTCATTGACAACAGTATGGCGAGCAGCATGCTCCTGTACTGTATGTCACTATTAGCCGCTACCTACTCACCAACTCCTGACATACCACGTGCCTAGCCTGTAGTTGGTGAAAAAGGAATAGTACACGGCAGGCCTGGTCACTATCAGCCGCTGCCTACTCACCAACTACCAGCAGGGCACGTGCGTAGGCCACTGTTGGTTGAACAGGAATACTATTCAGCAGGCCACACCTCCTTTGAAACCTACCTCCGGCTATAAATACCACGAATGGTATGATCATCTTATCTTAACATATTATCATCATATTATACCTGATATCTGCTCTAGCAATCTCTTAATATACATTTATATTTAAAGAGCAACCTAGTCTGATTCTCACGCCGGAGGGTGGTCACAAGGAGGAACCCCCCCTTCTCAGTGACGAGCTCACGGTGTCTGTTTTGCAGGTTATCAGAAGAACCATCTTCTCAGGGTCTAACCCCTCGTGGGAAACAGCTATCTAACCCCCAGGTTACCAGTAATCTGCCCGGGGTCCGGTTAGTGTTTCTTCACCCTACTTCTTCTGCCATTCATATTGCGGCATTAGAAACTAACCAAACAGTTACAGGCTTAGAAGGTAACCCTGGTTATATATACGATTGATTCCAGTAGGGGTGAGCATAAACTGGGTAAGACCCACGAGACCCAAATCAGATCAGATCCGGTTATTTACAATACGGTTGGTTATCGGGTTCTAGGAATACTAAACAGGTCCAGGTGTTGCAGGTCTGACTCATTTGCTCCTTACATAAACTGGATAAGACTCGCGAGATCCGAACCAATCATAACCGGTTATATAAAATAGGGTCATTTCCCAGGTACTGAAAATACCACTAAATGGGTATGGGTCGTGCCTGTGTCCAGGTCGGATCTCACGAGTCTGTCTCCCTAGATTTTAGGGCATGCAATTGATGCTAATTGGTATATGTATATACGATTTTATAATATTAGGTATTATATTGTATTGGTATATATATTATGTATAAAATAAATGTTTTTGCTGAATGAATGATATTTGGTATATGACTGATTACTCTCTTAACTCTTGAACTCAAAAACACTTCATACTACATTTCCGAATTCAAGCATCCTAGTGACTTCACACATGTCCGAGTGTCCAACGATTTTCAGATCCATATGTCTTCATGTATATACACACATACGGTGAGGATTATCCTTTTCTTAGGATCAATCTCCAAACTTACTTATAGAATGAGACGGTGTTTCATTTACTAAGACCGATTTATGTAGCTCAACACACATAATTAGCATTTCTTAAAAACAAGAATCGACATGGAAACGGATAAAACAATCTAAACGTCACAAAATATATAACGGCCAGATCAAAACTATATATCACCTTATCGTAAACATATATCGTGTTTGGAAATTCAAAACCGTATTACAAAAATATATCAAAATACTAAAATAGTTCGTACTACAAAAATAGAAGTTAGCAAGGTAACAAAATTCAAGTCATCCTCAAATATTTACAATAACACAACCAACATACGGAACACTTGAATAGATCATGGTGACAGGCGGTGGAGGTGAGTGACTCAATTATCTCGTTTATATAACGTCTAGCATACACACACATTATTTAGAAATGGCTATGACTTATGAGGAGATTTTTACTATTCAATTTTGTGAATTTGTAATAGATTTTTTTTCTATATGCACAACTCTTACGGTGGTTTCTGTTTTAGTTGCTTTTATATGTTGGAATCGAATAAGTTGCAAGGTAATTTATTAAATTTTAGTAAGCTAATTTCTCATTTGATCAGAAGAGCCCCCCTGCGGCCTGCCTAAGCCCAAGCCCAAGCCCAAAGCCCAAAGCCCAAAGCCCAAAGCCCAAATTTTTTATTTAAAAGAATATTATAAATTGCATTTGAATTAGACAATAGGAATAATCTAATATTGGTAAGACGGTAGTGAGCGGGGGAAGGGCTCCCTCTTTTAATTATATGGTCCATCATTTGCATGGCCTCACAATCAAAATTTTGGGTGTTTTGTACAAAGCACCGGGAGAAGAATTGAAGCCCCAGGAGGCGGTGTTCTCGGCGCTTTAAGGGCTTTTTCACCCCCATGACGCCCCACTACATCCGGTCTAATAGATTTTATAAAAAGTTTTTGTGATATTCCATTAAAAATACAACCAAAAATCAATTCCATATGATCCACTAGATGGTTGACTATAATAAAATATAGTTTTTTAGGTCATTTGCGCAATGGTGATTCAACTGTTCATAAATTCGATCACTCACAGGCCACAAAGCATCCGGAACCTGAGGCCCAGATCCATGTGGCACTGCAGCGGACGAGGTGGAGGCGGACTTCACCGTTGTGGAGCAAAGTCTATGAACGAAGGTTTGCGGCTGCAGACGGCAAGGCAGATAGGGAAGGTGGCCCCCTCTCTCACACTACATATATATACATGCATATTATACACACACAACTAAATTATAATTTAAACCTTTGTATGTTTAAAAATTACAACCAAGATGCTTGACAGCATCTCAGTTCTGAATTTTTCATTCTTATCATATTCATGGATACATGATATAAATTTATGCAATTTCAGTTCTGAGCATGTTCTGTATATTCCATTCTCTATCATATTCATGGATCCATTTCTTCTTAGAATGGGTAATTCATACATCCACCAATCCTACCCCTACATCATATACTTTTACTCTCAACTACATGGAGATGAAGACTACCATGTAAACATCTTGATACCAAAGGCTACAAGCCCTTTAATGTTCATGAAAACATGAAATCTTTTTATTTTTACCTCAAAAACCTCACTGTAACTCTTAATTTCACTGTAACTGGTTTAGGATATCGAGTTAAGAGACATTTGAGCACCAAACAAACGGTCCGATAGATAAAAAATTGGGTCTGCCACTAATCCTAGCTGATTATTCTCTACATATCCTATTAGTGTACTTCATGTTCATTCTTATTTATGTTGCTATAAGTATGATAAAATCACAGCATACACCAAATAAATTACTAACATAAGAGTAATAAACAAATGCTTCCTCCAGATTTGACCACCTTAAATGTCTAATATCTATCTATCTATCTATTTATTAATTTATTTTGAAAATTCTCGCATTCAAAATAAATGTCCGTTGACAAAGTTTTTTACGGAATAACGTCCCGTGATGGGCATATTCAAATAATCCTCCTGCATTTCCTTGAACAAACAAATAAGACAGTGCAAAACATACTGTATCATCGGGCAGCAAAAACATAACGAAATATGGTAGAAAGCACAAACTCAAGAAAATCAAGAACAAATATTACCATTGAAGGACCTAGTATTATATAGGGTCCAGGGGCAACCATCCCACAATTTTTTTCCCTTTCATTTTCATATGTAGTTCACTAGTTTGTACTACGGTTTTCGACTAACCTCAAAACTTTGAACGTCTACGCTCGAGATTACTTAGAAAAAAATACGTGTTGCGTATGAAAACAAAGTAAAAAGTAGATTTCTCAAATGTAACAAATATGTTTTAAAGTACAGTTTTATTTATGATGTGTTTTTTAGCTAAGTATATTATTACGTAATATTAATATGCTATTTTACTAAAATTCAATAAAGTAATGGTATAAGATAATATTTAAATTAATATTGAAAAATTTCAAATTTTTTAGTTCATACATAGCAAAAGAAAGCTAATAAATTTCACGCACAGTGGGACTCGAACCCACAATCGCCTGATTAGAAGTCAGACGCCTTATCCATTAGACCAAGGGCGCTTGTTGTTATGATACTTACTTACTAGTTACTAATACGGTTGAATCTTTTAGCACACATATTCACACCATCATACAATCAAATGACATTTTTCAAAGCCCAGAATAAAAGTTCCCTCAACGTCTCAGCATATACTTATGATGTATTGATGTTAATGCCGTAACATGCTCCAAAAATGATCTCAAGGTGTTTGAAACATCTACTCGTTCATGTAAACCTTTTCCATTATTTTCGCATTTAAGTCATGTGATACCCAAAAGGTATTGTTTATTTTGGAAAAAGAGCATTCTGGCTGGAGAAGGATTTAGTCACTATTTGGTATGCTTTCTTGGTAACCATGAAAAACCTGTTCTCGGAAAACTATGGGGACCTGTCAATACGCTGCTAACCAACGGGCTTAGGTAAATCGGATATTGACGGTCGATTTGGATATAAACAAAAATAAGAAAATGTATAATACAAATATTTTTACTTGAAATTAAAATAGAAATTTTGGATTTGATTTGTATTATACATTTACTTATTTTTCTTTTACTTGAACTTAAGTAGATATTTTGGATTCAATTTCTTTGAATAAATTGTTGTAGATGATATCATTTAATGTAGTTGAAACAAGTTATATATGCCTAGGAACTTTCATGCTTGATGATGATGAAGATTGAAGACACTGATTCCAAGTCTTATAAAGAAATTCTAATGTTAAAAATACTTTCTTTTTCTTGTTTGCTCAATATCACATGAGGGGTAAAAAACAAAAATAAGTTTTTTTTTTCTTTCTTAAACCATGTGAGGATGTCAGTCATGTGTTTATGCCGTGGATTGATTGTGTTCTCAGGCAACCATGCATGTGCTTTCCAAAAGACACTTCTATCATCATATTAATTATTTACTACATCCCTGTGCTTTAGTTTACCCTTGGACTTATGATCATCAGCCTACATTACATAAGCATTCATGATTAACAAAAGCCAGTTGGAAAACTGTAAATTGGTCAGAGTTAGTTGTGTAGTAAGTTAAATATGAAGTGTGTTTTTGCAGAGAGTTATGGCAGAGTGAAAAGGGTGAGAAAGAGAAATAAGAAACAAAATGGGCAGACAATCTGAAAAAGAAGGCAAGTCTAGTAGTGGAATAGGGGCTATCCAAAAAAAGAAACCAAATGAGGTGTCTCATATTCACAAGGAAGAACACCCATGAAAGGAAATAATAACTTGAAAGTAAAAGCCTGTGTAACCAAGCAAGATGAAAGATAAATGGACCACTTCTTTAATCTTTTATAGCCTGTAGCAGCTATTAAAAGATTGTATATAGTCAATCCTCATCTAGTTTGATGTTTCTTGGAAATAAGCTATGAATCCAAGATTTGAGGTTTTATTCGGTTTGCATCTACTTTTTTAAATGGAAAACTTTTCCATTGTTTTATTACTTAGTTCTTTTTTAACCTCTCTTCATCTTACTTCTTGTAAGTCATTATCAAATGCATTTATACTTTATACGTTTTCTATGGTGTCGGTTATGCATACACTCTCCCTCTGTCACACCGTTTTGTTTAACTCGCATAGGAACATTTAGATTAGGTGATCTCTTTGTACAAAAAGAGCTTCAAATATTGTACGTATTCCAGGTAATTAGATGTACGTATAGCTCTAAAAATGATAGACGATGTTAATTAATGGACTAGCTAGTGTACGTATGGACTCTTAGTGATTCAATTATAAGTTGTTTAGGGTTAAGTTGAAGGTTGTTTCTTAACTACAAAAGCATATAACATTGCACGTTCCTATGATAATGCTATTGATTGGATAGTGATGATATGAATATTGATTGGAAAAGAAAAAGATGAAAAAATATAGACCCACGTGCTATATAGAATAAGAAAAGAAAGTAAAAAGTAAAAAGTTTGGTGGTTCATTTAGTGATATAAAAGTGGATTTTGATTTTAAAGTTGTAATGATCCGTACAATTTGATTAGAGGGTGCAGCCATTATGCATTTAAGGCTTGAACAACATCATTGAATGTTGAGTTATCATGATTTAAGTGGGACAAACCAGAAAATGGAAAGCAACATAAGACTAATAAGTCAAAGGCTTCCTGACCAGGACGACTCCATTTTTAGCTTCTTAGAATCATATCTCTGCCCTCTTTACTAGCTTCCAAAACCAGCACTTTTTTTTTCTTGTCATATATATAATTTGCTAAAACAGATAAATTTGATTACTAATTTCCGCTGTATATAGTTAAATAGATTAAACAATTGGCATCTTTTAAATTAGCTACCAACTAATTAGGAGTACCATTGCTCCGTTGTTAGGAGGTAGGGGCACATCCGGGTATGAGAAAACCGCTATGCTACGCCGCTACCCACTCAGTAGGCCGGGCAGGTAGCTTCCTTGGTTACTTGTTACTGAGATGATTTGTGGAGGGAGCCGCTGGACAACTGCTAGATAGCCGTTGATATTTAATTAAAAAAATAACCTTTTAAATATACCGATCTTTTTGTCAATTTAATTAACCAAATACCTATACTTTCTATCAATAATTTACACATGCAAAACCTATAACTCTCTATGACTATGATTAAAAAAAAAATCAAAAAAGCAAATGTTGGTGGAAACAAGAGATCTCGTGGAGCCGGCACGAGAGGAGATGGTTCTAACTCGAGAGCAGTTTTTTTTTTTTAATTTGTAACCTACTGGATAAATATTTTATTCATACATGTCGAGAGAAAAAACTAGTGTAAACATATATAGATAGGAGCATGGTTACTTTAGGTTTATATCAATGAGAAACACATTTTTTTCTGCTCGATATTATATATTTAGGACTTTGTCAAACTTCTTTAGGTAAATTTATAATTTAGATATGAGTCACTATTGGTCGACACACATGACATGTGATAGTGGGGTTTTCTTAAAGGCTTAAAGCAATCACAACATTTTCAAACTTGTCCACATCAACACCCTTCCATTTAATTTTTCACCCTTTCTTGCTTCCATTCACGTCATTCCATTTTTCTTTTTAGATTTTAAGTTTTAACAATAATCTAGACCTTATTTTAAACTAATAAAAGAATTTAAGTTTTACTAATGCATCCATATATATTATTAGTTAGATCATGGCTATATCAAATATATTAGATAGGATATATATGTTATGTAGACAAGATCTATTGTAATCATTTATATCATAACTAAAAGTTATAATAGATTATAATCAATAAATAATATATGTATACGAATAAGGATCCTACTACAATAATATATGTATATGACATCTATAGTGACTATGGTTGTCACTATAGGCTTTTTCACCATATCACATTAACATTTCGTTTTGCCGCAACCCATAAATAAGTAATCACCATATATCTAATTTGATGTAGTACTGTATATAACATACAATTGGAAATGAACTTAAATTAGTTTTTGTCTTAGTGAGCCACTATGTTATTTCACTTTTAAAGCAAAAGTTCATCCATTAACTTTGAAATTAATTTAAATCATAATATTGCAATAAACGTGTAGAAAGAATCTCAAAAAAGTTTTAAAAAGAAACAACCACGGATTATGAATTATGAATAAAGTAGAATCTGCATCATAGTAAATGAATAAACAAAATTAGCCGAGACTTCTTTTTCACACGACTCACTTAAAATATTGAAGAAACGTGAATCGACTTACTTGAATACGATCAACGTTTCTCGGGTATGAGTGTGCTATATCACCGATGGTTTTTCGAGATACGAGTTCTTCCACCTACAAAACGAACAGCACCGTGAGCTTACCCCTCAGAAAGGGACAGAGGGGTCCTCTTTGGGGTAACCCTCCGGTGTGAGAATAAGATATTGCAGGAGAAGATAAGAATGTGAAAATGAGTAAAGGATTCAGAATATATTTCTTGCCTTGACCCCAACTGTGGAGGTGGTGTGGTATTTATAGTATTAGGGTTTCCAATGATTGGGCTCAGACCCAATTAGGGCCTTTTTGGCCTCCTCCTATTGCTTCGCGCCACGTGTACTTAGGACACCTTGTGCTTTTTCATTGATTATTCTCTGACCAAGGTATTTTACCTGACCCATGTGCCATCACGTGGTGGCACATGGGTTTTGCTGAGTTGTCCACCCTTCATTGGCAGCTGTCAACATCAGCACATTCTTTATTCCTTAAAAGATACCTTCTGGAAGGTTGTCTAATGAGCACAATCATGGTTGTCCTTATCCTGATTTGGATTAGACTATTGTCTCATTTGTTGTGTTGTCCTTTATGCGCCTATCCCGGGGATGCGCAAGGTCTTCTCTTTATTCTCACGCGCAGATGTTTCATGCGCAGATGTGATATGCGTGAGCATATGTGATATGCGCCACGCGCAGATGTGATATGCGTGAGCATATGTGATGCGTGAGCATATGTGATATGCGCCACGCGCATATGTGATGCGTGAGCATATGTGATATGCGCCACGCGCATAGGTTTTGGCTTTGTGTCTTCGTGACATCCTGATTTCAAGCCTCTTGTCTATATCTTGTGGGTTGACCCGCCCCGCTCGATGTTAAGGCGGGTGCATACCCCTTCAAGCCCCCCCAGTCTAATGTGTGTCTTGTCTCGCGCGAGCGA
Organism: Bidens hawaiensis; assembly: GCF_021521415.1. Lineage (NCBI taxonomy): Eukaryota > Viridiplantae > Streptophyta > Magnoliopsida > Asterales > Asteraceae > Bidens > Bidens hawaiensis. The sequence continues at coordinate 39,025 of NW_027495943.1, forward strand.
GGTAAGATAGATATTAGACTTAATAGTTTGCTCTTTTAACAAGGTTTTTCTTTTCTTTTTCATTTCTCATATGTGCGTTGCTCGAAATTCTATCCCTTTGGTTAAAACGAATCGTCAATGCACGTGGTTGGTTGATGCTGACATGCATAAGAGATGGAGACGTTATGTGTCAGACCTTTCGCGTGCTCGAGGTGCTACAGTTGCCTTTCACGTCTCCTCATACAGTGTCAGGAACACGTGTCGCGCTTATGTTGGCCTACGCCTGCACGTGGGGGCGCGTGAGCGTAGATCTGATTATTACTTGTTTCTCTTTCTCTCCCATGGGCCTATAAAACCAAACCTTTTGAACGGTTTTTTCTTCATCTCCATTGTCATTTTCAGAGCTTTTGCTTCTTCAATTTACATTCCGATTAAGAGCCTTTATCTTTGCTTCCAGATTTCCGTGCTTAAAGTAACCATATTGTTCGATTCGCAATTGTATGTATGATAACCCAGGCACCACAATTTCCCATAGTAAAGGCCGTGTAAAATCAGTGGTTATGTCTTCTTTGAAGAAGACCGGCAAGGGTAAACGGGTTGCCGAGGCCTCGTCGGAGGAGGGAGGGAAGAACAAGGCGGTGAAGAGATGGGATGCGATTCCCTGCAAGTTGAAACAATCTGACTTTGATAATCTCGTCGCCTCTCAGGGTTTTCTCCCTGAGTATGGCTGTCTGCTCCCGGCGACCGGGCAAACGGCGGCGGATCCTCCCGCCGGCTATATCTCTTTATACTCTCATTTTTTCACCCACTGTAATCTTCGTCTTCCAATGACGAGGTTTATAGGTGCGCTCCTCCAGTTTTACGGGATTCATATATCTCAGGTTCATCCATGTGGACTAGTGCGCATGACTCATTTTGAGTTCATGTGCAAAGCTCAGCGCGAGGAGCCCACCCCTCGGCGCTTTCAATATTTTTATAAGCCGAAAATCCAAGATTCTTGGTTCTCATTCACACCGCGCAGTCAGAAGGTTAAGTGCTGCACTATTTCCTTCAAAAGCCTTCATGACTGGGCTGAAAAATTCTTTTATATCAAGGCTGGTGTGATTCCCATCCGCATGACTACGCGCGCGATTACTTCCGCGCCCGCGGATGATGACGTTCTTAAGAATCCATCTGGCGCGTGGGTTAAGAAGTTATCTGCTGAACCATCCCCCGCCAGGAAAATTTGCGAGGAAGCGTTGGTGGGGGTTGGCATGAGCAAGAGGTGGATTTGACAGCGGGACTGAGCCTGTCATCCATGTTGATGGCTCAGGTGGGTTATTTGTTCATTGCATTAATTTTGCGCGAGTATAATTCGTTTTGCTGATATCACTTGTCTTGTTTTATGCAGAAAGCAAGGAATACATCCACGCCGCCTATGACAAGCATACGGAAGGTGGCTCTGTCGCGCTGCGCGCTGGGGAAGTTGCTTTCCCTGATCGCTTCGACGATATGTTCATCCCTGTCGATTTAGAATTTTGTTTTTACAGCGATGCGTCTGGTAAGCCTTTGTATTTGTGCTTAGGCCCTTAGAGTACCAAATTTGGTTTTAACATTTCTGTTGCGCGTATTGTAGATGCGCTCGCTAATTATGAGTTGGAGCCTGTGGAAGAGGAAGTGGAGGAGGAAGAAGCTGAAGCGCAAAAACTCAAGCGCAGGGCTAAAGGCAAAACTGGCGCAGGGGCCAGTAAAAAACAGAAAAAAGATGATGCCTCTGTTGCCCAGAATCTTCCTCCTACTCAGGCGAAGGGACTTGAGAAAACCAAGGGTTTTACTTCCAAGTTTTTCTCGTCTTCTTTGCCTCAAGGTGTGGGCAGTCCTCCCGTCCACACGAGGTATGGTGCTGCCACCTCGTCTCTGCGCGCGGCGGACAAGGGAAGCGGTGCTGTGCCTGCTGTTTCGTCTTCTCCAACAGGTATACTTTGTTTATTTTTTGTGGTTTTATGAGCGTGATTCTGATAGTCATTAATGAAGCTTTGTTCACTCAAATGTTTGTAGAGCCGGCGACGTTGGTGGCTCAACCTCAGGCGCAGCAAGGTGCCGAGGCTACGCCGAAGGTTGTTTTGAAGTCCCCTGTTTTACCCTCGAAAAGGGGGAAAATGGACTTCATGGCGATGTTTAATTCGCGGACTGCGGTGCGCCAAGGTATTTATTGCGCTTTGATTGTCTGATTTTTTCTTTTAGTTCAAGTCATGAATCATTTCTCCTTGTTTGGTTTTTAATAGGAATTATAGCTGGCACACAAGCTGCTGGTGGCACTGCTAGCGCTGGCGCCGTTAGTTCTGCTCCTGCTCCAACAAGTACTGAATCTCCTCTCATTGGGATCACTAAGGAGCAGGAGACTATTTTACGTGCTGATCTAACAGCGTCAAGACCTCCCTCACCTCCTCCTGCGCGCAGCCCTCCTCGTGAGACTATTTTTGATTTTTCCAAGTCGCAGGAGAAGAGACCTGTTATAGAGGATGATGAGGAGGTTAATTTTGAAGATTCTGATGGTGGCCGCGTAAGCCCTATAGCGCCACGAGATTTCGTGGCGCAGCCTTTTTCTCATGGGGCGGGCAGGAGCTCACCAGCTGGCGCTAACCTTTCTGCCGGTTCTCCGCAGGTATAAGTTTATTTTGCTCCGCTGTGCAGACTTCCAAATTAGTGTTTAGATAACTAAAACCTTTCTTTGCGTTGCTTTGTGTTTGTAGGGAGCCGATCACATATACCGCCCGAGCTGGAATATCACTGAAGAGAGCTCGTTCCAATCCATGGGCGTATGTGAAGACTTTTGGGCTCACTCTGTTCCTCCAGCTGAAAGGAGGTTTCAAAAGGACCGCGCTCGCGTGGACTTGCTTAATGACCACCTTTTTGCTGGGTCTGCGTTCTTTGCAGCCTCCCAAGAGCTTCGCAATGATTATATAAAGGTATGTGATGCCCTTGCGGAGGCCAAGCAAAAGGCTAAGATTTCTGCTTGGAATCTTTCTGATGCCCGAGAGAGGGCTGAGAAACTCCAAGCAGAACTTAGCGAGAACCGGGCAAGTGCCAACGCTGCTTTTGTGAAGCGCGGGCTTGAGCTGCAAGCTGCGCGGGAGAAGCTGCAAGCGGCAGAGGCTGACGCGGCCAAGTACGCGCGTCGAGCGCGTGACCTGGAGTTGGAAGCAGAGGCGCGTGACCAAACTATTGCGCAGGTTAATACTGACAAATCTTTATTGGAGAGTGAGGTTGCGCGCCTGAAGAAAGAGCTCGATGCTGCGCGAGCGGAAAAGAATGAAGCCTTGGCGGTAGCGGCGTCTGACAAAGAAGAGCTAAAACAAGCCAAGGAAACTGTTGAGTTGTTAAACTCTCAGATCCCTGCTCTTGAGACGTCTGTTTCTTCCCTCGCGCAGGACCGTCAATGGCTGATTTCACAGGGTGTGACTCGTTGTGCTTATGCGATGAAATACTCAGACGAGTTTCAGACCCTTGTGATGGATTGTAATACGGTGTCGCGCTTGGTGGGTCGAGCTGAAGGGTTTAAGGATGGTTATGAATATGGCATGCTAAAGAAGAATCCATCCGACTACCCTTATCAGCTCGACGTTGTCTGTGCTGACATGGCTGAGGTGGGGGAGAAGTACCTGAATACTCCAATTCCCATCCTTGAGCAAGTATTTTAACCTTAATGAGTTTACTTGACCTATTTTCATAATCTTTTGTACTCATACTGTTCCTTGTGACTTGCAGATAGCCGCGCTTGCTGACCAGCCCGATCTTGGCGCTTTAAAGAAATTACTTGATGAATGTGAAGGGACTGGTGGCCATGATGATGGCGCGGGCAACGCTACCTCTGCCAGCGGCTCTGGCGTGGCCAAAGGACCTACTCCTGACGCTATCATAATAGAAGACGACTATATTCAAGACGAACAGCTTGATTATGGTAAGTTTGGAGATGACGAGGAGCGGGCTGCGCCAGATGCTGAGGGAGGAAGTAATGATGAGGACGATGAAGAGGCTGATATTGATATAGAGACTTGAAAAGCCCTTCTTGTTTTTTTTTTTTTTTTTTTTTTTGTATTTGTAGTTTTTACCTCATCATTTGTAAATTTGTAAACTTCTATGTTTGTGGAATGAAATTTTGTTTTTCCCTTATTCGCATCTTGCGCATTCCCCATTCGTCTCTTTATATTGCATGTTTGTGCTCGTTGAATATAAGGTATGCTTACACATTGAAACTTGGACAAGGCTGTAAGGAAGTTATTTTATTTAATCCTTAACAGTTGTCATATTTCAAGTTATTTTGCAATATTCTGAATATGCTGACACGTGCCTTAGCATTTCATTGTTCCTCTTTTGCGCGACGTTATCGTGCATTTATTATAGGGAATTATGAATGAGTTTTTTAGCCTTTACGTGTCAGTATGTGTTACTCTGCTTATATCCATTATAATCCCATGCGCGGCCCCGACCTGAGACCTTAACAACTATGCTTTGGCATGTGCTTTGCCTTAGTTGTGCTTAGGTATTTTTATGGTCCAGCTGCGCAATACGTAGGATGGATGCTATGAGTAATTTGAGCTAAGGCTCATATTATTGGGCTAAGGCCCTGAGCTAAGGCTCATATTATTGGGCTAAGGCCCTGACGTTTTAGAGTTAAAACTCGTTAACGCGTTTGAGCTTGAAGCTCGCGCATGTATGTTTTACTTCGTTTTATCTTTAGTTTGATGTCAATACAATGTTGTCATATTGCTCAAAATTAATAAAGGGAAGTGTGAAACATGTATGCAAAAGGTAATAGAACGCATATTAAGAGAAAATAGCGCGTATCATTATTCATAATGGCTTAAAAAGCCTTGATTACAAACTTGACAACTTTTACATGAAACATTTTCTAAGTTGTGCTGCATTCCATGTGCGCGGGATCTTTTTTCCATTTAAATCTTTTAAAGCGTATGCGCCTTTTCCCAATTCTTCCGAGACTTGATAAGGTCCCTCCCAGTTGGGAGACATCTTTCCCGGAGGTATTGCGCGACTAGCTTCATTGTTCCGAAGGACAAAATCATTCTTCTTGAAGTGGCATTCTTTCACGCGCTGATTGTAGTATTTTTCTAGCTTTTTCTTGTATTTGGCTTCACTGATGATAGCCGTCTCTCTGCGTCCTTCAAGTAAATTGAGATCCAACCTCCTTTCGCGCTCGTTATCCGTCTTACTCATCATGAGCACTCTATAGGATGGGCATCCAATCTCTGCTGGAATCATAGCCTCCGTTCCATAGGTTAGGCTGAACGGGGACTCGCCATTGCTGGTTTTGCTTAATGTCCTGTGCGCCCATAGGACATTGGGTAACTCCTCGACCCATGCATGGGACTCTCCCTCCAACCTTTTCTTCAGCCCATTCAGCAAGCTTTGGTTCGCGCGTTCCACTTGGCCATTCCCTTGAGGGTGGTATACTGAAGTGAAGACCTGGTTGATGCGCAATTCCTTGAGCCAACTGGATATCTTCCTGTCAGTGAATTGTTTGCCATTGTCGCTCACGATTTCCATGGGCAGGCCAAACGGCATACGATGTGGCTCCAAATAAATTGCTTCATTGCCTCAGCTGTGATTTTTGCCAGTGGCTTGGCTTCAACCCATTTTGTGAAATAGTCTACTGCCACTACCAAAAACTTTACTCGCCCTGGCGCTTGTGGTAAGGGACCCACAATATCGATTGCCCACTTGTGGAAAGGCCATGCAGAGGTCACCGGAATCAAGTTGTTCTTTGGCCGCATGGTGTTTGGCGCATAGCTCTGACACGCTTTGCATTTTTGGATTTCTTTTAACGCGTCCAAGTTCATGCCTGGCCAATAGTAACCTGCGTTCATTGCCTTGGCAACCACCATGCGCGGGCCAGCATGTATTCCACAGATTCCTTCGTGTATCTCTCTGATCACATAGCTTGCTTCCTCAGCGTCTAGGCATTTCATGAGCGGTCCAAGATAAGAGCGTCGATATAACGTACCATCAAGCAGTTCGTAGTTCTGCGACTTGTGTCTTATCTTCCTCGCCTGTGCGCGATCGTCTGGTACCTTTCCCTCCTTCAAGAATTCCATTATTGGAGTTATCCATGATGAAGGTGTTGTATGAATTACAAGGACAGACTTCGCTCCCACTGACGGGTTGCTCATTACTTCCACCCTGACATCTTTGCCAAAATGATCGAAGCTGGTTGATGCCATATTGCTTAGCGCGTCGGCATACTTATTTTCACTGCGCGGAATGTGTATGATTCTGAAAGAGTCAAATTGTTCGGTGAGTTTCTTCGCCTGCTCTAGATACAGAGGCATGGTGTTCTCCTTGGCATCATAAAGGCCATTGAGTTGTGCTGCTACCAGGTATGAATCTACATGAGCCTCTAGCTTTTTAACTCCGAACTTGCGCGCGATGCGCAAACCAGCCAGCAGGGCTTCATACTCAGCTTCATTGTTGGTGCTCTTGAAATCCAACCTGATTGCGTAAGTATACTCATGATTTTCTGGATCCACCAGTTTGAGGCCTGCGCCGGACCCTTCGTTGTTTGAAGCTCCATCAGTGAATAATCTCCAAACTTTTTCTTCATTATTGGCTGGCGGAGGGTCTACTTCGTGCTGAGCATCTTCGACTTTTCCTTCAGGAATTTCTGCGATGAAATCAGCTAAGACTTGTCCCTTGATTGCTGGACGAGGCTTATAGGTGATCGTGTGCTCCCCTAATTCCAGCGCCCATTTTGTCAGCCTTCCTGAGAGCGCGGGACATCGCAAGACTTTCTGGATGTTGTAATCAGTCAGGACATCAATAGGATGACCATTGAAATATCTGTGAAGCTTGCGCGACGCATGCGTTAGTGATAAAACTAACTTTTCTATGATGGTGTAGCGCGTCTCAGGATCTGTCAGCACCCGACTTACATAATAAATTGGTGTTTGGATTCCCTTGCGATCCACCAATAATACTGCGCCAATGGCGCGCTTTCCTGCTGACAGGTACAACGTTAAAGTTTCACCAGGTAGTGGAGCTGTGAGCGCAGGCAGATTTATTAGACATTCCTTTATCTCATTGAAAGCTTGCTCGGCCTCAGGCGTCCACTTGAATTGGCTTTTCTTTAAGCAATTTCTCAATGTGTTAATGAATGGGGTAGATTTGCTTGCATGGTTTGCTAGAAACCTGTTAATTGATACCAATCTACCATTCAACTTTTGAACTTCCTTCATGGTGGATGGTGAGGGCATGCCGAGGATAGCCTCCACCTTTCTGGGTTCACCTTGAAACCATCCTTGGTGACCATTACGCCGAGAAATTTCCCTTCTTCCACGCCGAATGTGCATTTGCTCGGGTTGAGCTTCATGTTTACTTCCTTTAGGCGCCGAAGGGTTTCTTCGATGTCTTTGAGCATTTGTTTTTCCTCCCTGCTTTTAATCACCAAATCATCCACGTAGACTTCTAAGTTTTTTCCAATCTGCTCGTTGAAAATTGCGTCCATGAGTCTTTGGTAAGTGGCTCCTGCATTCTTCAAACCAAAGGGCATTTTTGTGTAACAGAAAACACCCTTGTCAGTTCTGAAAGCAGTCTTGTCTTCATCCTGTGGTGCCATTTGAATTTGGTGATAGCCCTTATAGGCATCCAGGAAACATTTGAGCTTAAATGGAACCACAGAGTCCACTTTCATGTCAATGTTTGGGAGGGGGTAACAATCTTTTGGACACGCCTTGTTGAGGTCCTTGAAATCAATACACATTCTCCATGACCCATTGCTCTTCCTTACCATCACAGGATTGGCTACCCATGTTTGGTATCGTATTGGGCGAATGATATTCGCGCGCAGTAGATCTTCTACTTGCTCATTCATGGCCTTTGCCTTCTCGTCTCCCATGACTCTTTTCTTTTGAGCAATTGGCTCTACAGACTTGAATGTGTTGAGAGAGTGCTGCGCCAGGTCTCGCGGAACCCCAGTCATATCAGAATGTTGCCACGCGAAGACTGACATATACGTTGTGAGCAATCTTTTCATTCTCACTCTTGTGTCATCTGATATCGTAGCTCCGATTGTGATTGTCTGTTCTGGGAATTTTGGGTTGAGAATCCATTCCTCTGGCGCGTTGTTTGCCACTGGAAGCTTCATTCTCCCTTTTCGAGGTATACTTGTTACTGCGCATAAATGATCTCGATACACAAATGTTACTCATGTTGGTGTTGGGAACCCCAACGCGCCATGCGCTGGTGACGGTATGGCGTTGAATTGGGCAATCGTTCCTCTACCCAATATCATACTATGGCATGAAGTGGTGGGCAAGACCAGGAAGTTGACAATTTCAGCTCGCTTGTGCTTCTCATCCCCCATAGTTAGTTCGAATTGTATCTGACCTAGGGGGTGAATAATTTCGTTTGAGACACCCGAGATTGGTGCACTCACAACTTCGAGCCTTGCTTGGTCTTCTGGATCCAACTTCCTGAAACATTGCTCATATATGATGTCTGACTCACTACGGTGTCCACCAGGACTCTTGACACCTCATAATGAGCGATGTGTGCAGTGATGACTAGAGGACTGCTGATAGACGGACCTCCTCTGATTCTTGGAAAGATTACTTGTTGCTCGCGCCAATCCCCTTGGATTTGTGCGCTTCTCTTCCTCGATTTTTGCCCTTGCTTTCTTCCTTCAGCTACACAGATTCTTTTGAATTTTTTACTGGCTGAGGCTCTGTTGGTACATGATGTCAGTAGTTCAGTGTCTAGTGTCTGTAATCGAGTTAGTTGGATTTGTATTGTGTATTAAGCGAAGTTAGCTCACAAGTTCGCTGATATAGGCGAACTTGTGAACCAAGCGAAGTTAGTGACAACTTCGCCTAAACATGTTAGGCGAAGTTGTCGTGCTTTATAAGTGTTTAGGTTACGGGAAAATTGTACAAGTTTAGAATCGATAGTTAACGAGTTTACGAGTTGTGTAATCGGTGATCAGTGAATCACGTGTTTCCAGTTGCAATACAACGTGTCTTTGTTTATTGTAACGTGTGTTTGATCGTGTTAACGTGTATCGTCTTCTACGCTCGTATCGTCTTACGTAGGGATTCCGCACCTACGTAGAACGAGATATTCCGTGTAGATCTGGCTGGGAACATACAATTGGTATCAGAGCTTTTGCTCGTGATTGTGTGGTTCGGGATTATCACGCGGGTGTAGAAATCGTTCCGTTCGACTATTCGCGGGACGAGTTTACCGAGTTTTTGTGTCCTACTCACCTCCCACCATCATAAACAACCCATTACACCTTCGCATACCTTGCAAAACGTCAAAATTAAACCTGCAAAATCATCGTGTTCATCAGGCGAAGTTGCCGCTACTGTTTGTAGGGTTTAGGCGAAGATATAAGGTTAAGCGAAGTTATCCACAACTTCGCCTACCTCACAAGTTCGCTTATCTCAAGCGAAGTTATCCACAACTTCGCCAAATCAGGCGAATTTAAAAAGGGAGAGCGAAGTTAAGAATTCAAGCGAAGATAAGACTTAAGCGAAGTTAACTTTAACTTCGCCTACAGTACTGTTAAGAATAAAATTGTTATTTTTCGGGGTTCTATTGTGTTTTCGTTTCGTGAAAGATGACTTCTATAAATATTACGGAACTGGTAAAGATGGAAGTGGAAGCGGGTTCAGCTACTAAGGCACCGAAGATGCTTAAGGGAACCGATTTTGTGGCGTGGAAAGATTGGTTTGAGCAGTATGTTAAATATCAAGACGCTAAGATGTGGGTGTGCATTCAAGATGGATACATTCCACCAACTGCTTTGTATGAGGGTCGTGAACAGATTAAGAAATACAACAAGATGGAAGAGGAAGAAAAGAAGATGTATGAGGCTAAAAGCAAAGCTCATGCTGCGATAACAATGGCTCTTCCACAAGAGATTCTTCACACCTTCAGGAAGTATAAAACTGCTAGAGAGCTATGGGAAGCACTTGAAAACCGATTTGAAGGCAATGTGGGGATTCGTGCATCCAAGATTAAACTACTCAAAACCCAATTCTCGGTGTTCAAGTATTTGAAGAATGAATCACTTGATGATATCATCACGAGATATTATCACCTGATGACCAAACTCAACAATTATTCCATTGCTTACAAAGAAGAGGAGATCGTGGAAAAACTCCTTGATGCTCTCCCACCGAAATGGGAGATGTACACTGTCTTGATGAGAGAAGATAAAGAGTTTGCCGACTATGACTTGGAAATAGCAGTCAACAAACTACGAACTTTTGAACTTAACATGGTTCGAAAAGAGACACCAACTGATCAGGTTCAGGATCCGGGAATGTATTGTGCGAAAGTTAAATCAAGTTCAAGTTCGAAGTCTGAATCATCTGCTTACTACTCTAAGGGAGACTCGTGCGCTAACTCAACACATGAAGGTCATGTAACTCTCAACATGGATGGTGATGTGTGTTTTGTAGCTGGTGGAACAAATGCTTCTAAACCTCAAGCAACTAAGGGTAGTTTCTCTTCAAGTGTTCCGAACAACAACTACTCTCAGATGCCCATGAATGTTAAATCTGCTGAACAACAGTTTGCTCTCTATGCATCTTTCATTGCTTCGTATGAAAATTACATTAAAGGCAAGATTGTTGATCCTGCAACTTTAGACGAAGACTATGATCAGATCGATGCTGATGATCTGGAAGAGATGGATCTGCAGTGGCAGATGGCGATGATTGTAAGAAGGGTTAAAAGGTTTATGAAGAAGACTGGTAGAAAGTTTGTTGGTGAAAGACCAGGCTTGGATAAGTCAAAGGTGCGGTGTTATAACTGTCAACAGAATGGACACTTTGCTAAAGAGTGCACAAATGAACGTGTAGAACGCAGTCAGAACAGGTCTACACAACAGAGTGGTGGAAGTAGTGAGAATAGGGCGATGATATCCAGACAGAACGGGGAATACAATTGGAATCTGCATGTTGAGGAAGTGTTCGAACAGGCCAATTTGGCGAACATCGAAACTGCAGGAAGTGAGAAAGTGACTGGAGAAAATCAAGCTTACATGGCAGAAGTGACAAATCAGCTCTCCGAGGTAAGTACTAGACTCCCTTGCACGAAATGTGAAAATCTGTCTGAACAATTGACAACAATAACTGATCAGTTTGTTAGTTTGGATGCTCAATTTAAAACATTAAAAGAAGATCATCATTACACTAAAACTAGAGAAAACAGTTACAAGGTAAAAATAAAAGCTAGTGAAAAAGATATCAGAAGTCTTAAAGCCAGTCTAGCTGAAAAAATACAAGTAATTGATCTTAGCCATGAAGTGTTAGAAGAGAAAACCAAACTAATAGCTGAAAGGGATAAACAGATAGCTGATCACCAGGTGAAAGTGGTGGAACTAAACAGAAAGCTTGAGCAATTTAGAAATTTCTCTGCTATACTTGATCACCTTGTAAGTGATCAACATTCCCCAGTTAAAAGGGGAGGAATTGGATATAATGAAGTTCCACCACCTTATAATCATAACTATACTTATGATCCTAGTAATCAGAAATCTGTTGATGTTGAAATTGGTCAGACAGTTCCTGTTAAGGTTACGATTAAAGATCCAGAAGTTAGTAAAGGCGAAACGAGTAAACCTGTTTCGAGTGTTAAGATTTCTGTTCCTAGTTGTGTCTCATCAAATTCGGACAAGTCATCCGAGTCGAGTGAGACAAAACAAGAGGCAGTGTTACCAAAACGTGGAGAGGAACATAAACCAAATGAAAAGAATTCTCCACTAAACCCGTATGTCCCACCATATGTTAGACAAACGGGCAGTAATGCAGCCTCAACATCTAAAACAACTGTTGATACGAAAGTTGAACACAGAAGTTGTTTCAGATGCAATCAATTAGGACACCTGATTGCTGATTGCCCTCTGAAGCAGAGATTCAGAGGTATGAGGTTTTCGAAAACTGAGAATAGAACTGACAGTAAGTACTATAATGGTAAAAATGAAAACTCATCAAAGTTCAGACATTCGACTAATCCAGGTTTTCAACGAAATCGATCTCAGTTTTTCCCTGTTAACAACCAAATATTTAGTAATATATCATTTAATTCACGATGGTTTGGATGGCCTCATAGTCAATCTACAAGAAGGTATCCTTTTAGGACTTACAGAAATCATTCTAATACTAACTTTGGACAGCCAAAGTACGGGATGTATCGACCCAAGACCAATAGGTCTTGGGTCCCCAGATTTTAATCCTTTGCTTTAATCGTGCAGGAAAGTTGAACAGGGCTGCAAACAATCTATGGGTTGTGGATAGCGGCTGTTCCCGGCACATGACGGGTAACAAGAATTTGTTACACGAATGGAAACCTGTTCAGGGAGGAAGAGTAAGTTTTGCTGGAGAGAGTGGTGGAAGGATTATTGGAATTGGGACGGTGACTAATGGTAAAATGACGTTAGAGAAAGTGAATTTCGTTGAAGAACTGAAGCATAATCTGCTAAGTGTATCGCAGATCCGTGACAAAGTTACACTGTGCACTTTACCAAGAATGAAGCGATCGTACTGTATCCTGGTTTCAAGATACCAGAGGATTGGATAGTAATGAAGGGTTCAAGGGAAAAGAATACGTATGTTATGGATATGAGGTCGACTGAGATGGCAACAGAAGAATCTTGTCTTCTGTCAAAAGCAACTGAATCGGAGTCCGAGTTATGGCATCGAAGAATGGGGCATATTCATCTTCGGAAAATGAACTACATTGTCAAGAATGGGCTGGTGCTGGGTGTTCCCTTGAAAAATTTCAACTTTGAAGACCAATGCTTACCGTGCAAAAAGGGAAAGCAACACAAGAAATCCCATCACACCAAGAAGGTTAATTCAATAGTCAGTACCCTAGACCTACTTCACGTGGATCTCTTCGGTCCCGTGAATGTAAAAAGCCTAGGTGGAACATCATACTGTTTGGTGATCACTGATGATTTCTCTCGATATTCTTGGGTATATTTCCTGAAGACAAAGGATGAAACGGTGCAGATGGTAATAAATTTGATTACCAAGGTTGAGAATATTATGGGGAAAAAGGTTAAATACATCAGGAGTGACAATGGGACAGAGTTCAAAAACTATCAGATGGAGATTTTCTGCTTACAGAAAGGGATAGACCACCAGTACAGCGCTCCGTATACTCCGCAACAAAATGGGGTGGCTGAGAGGAAGAACAGAACGCTAATTGAAGGAGCCAGAACCATGCTGGCTGATTCGAAACTTCATGTGGTGTTCTGGGCTGAAGCTGTTGCTACAGCCTGTTATACCCTTAATAGAGTTTTAACTGTTAAAAGATTGAATAAAACATGTTATGAACTTATGCATGGGAGAAAGCCTAACTTGAGTGGTCTCGAACCATTCGGGTCCCCGTGTTCGATATTAAAGACGAACTCAAAATTTGGTGAAATAGCCGACGAAGGTATTTTAGTCGGATATGTTGTTGGGACTCCCAATAGACGAGTCTTTAATACATCGACCAGCAAGGTTGAGGTGGTGTGTAACACTGATATCACAAGTTACAAATCACCAAAACCAAGCACGGGACCCGCTGGGGCTTTCGACTATGATAGGCTTTTTAAATCTTTTAACATGCCTTACTGGATTGTGCAGAAGTTGATGAGAGAATAGCTACGAAGATGCTTTATGATGAGGAAGAAAATGTTGTGCAAAGACCGTTGTACGATGAATGTCAACCTTCCTCGTCAAATGCTGTCGATACCCCTGCTGCCTCTACAGAAGAGGAATTCTTCAATCCGTTTCACTCTCAACAACAATCACCCATTGATGAGCTACCTTCGAACCTGGAAGACAATCTGCAAGTCAGTTCGGTTCCGACTACGAGAGTTCACAAAAATCACCCTTTGGAGAACGTGATAGGTGATATGTCCGACGGTGTACAAACAAGACAAAGCTTGAATGAGCACACCTGTGTTTACACAAGCATTAAAGATACAGGCATCATTAACGAATGCTTGTACACCTCCTTCATCAGCCAGATTGAACCAAAGAACTATCAAATGGCTCTCAAGGACAGTTCATGGGTCGAAGCCATGCAAAAAGAGTTAGCCCAGTTCAAGGAGATGGAGGTATGGAATTTGGTTGCAAAACCGAAAAATGTGCATGCGATTGGCACAAAATGGGTTTTCAAATGCAAGTGAGATGAAAAAGGGATAATTATCAGGAACAAGGCGAGGCTGGTTGTAAAGCGTTTTAATCAGCAAGAGGGGATCGACTACAATGAAGTGTTTGCTCCTGTGGCGAGATTGGAAGCGATTCGACTGTTTTTGGCATTTGCTGCACACAAGGAGATGAAGGTTTTCCAGTTAGACGTGAAGAGTGCGTTTCTTAACGGTAAAGTCTATGAGGTTGTGTACGTTGAGCAACCTCCGGGTTTTTCTGACCCAGACTTCCTTGATCACGTGTACAAGCTAAGTAAAGCACTGTATGGGCTACATCAGGCCCCTCGTGCTTGGTACGCAACTCTATCCGATTAATTGCTTGAGAATCAATTTGAAAGGGGAAAGATCGATAGCACACTGTTCGTTAAGAGAAAAGGAAGCGACTTTCTTCTGGTACAAGTCTACGTGGACGACATCATCTTCGCTGCATCAAAAGTCACCATGTGTCAGGAATTTGAAGCCGTCATGAAAAAGAGGTTTGAAATGAGTGCTATGGGTGAACTAACTTTCTTTTTAGGACTGCAGGTTGATCAGAAGAAAGATGGGATGTTCATTCATCAGACTAAGTATGTCCATGACGTTCTCAAACGCTTCAAGATGGAGGACAGCACTCCATTTGATACTCCAGTTTGCGTCAACCATAAATTGGGTGCTGATTCAGACAATGATGCAGACGTGGACCCCACCCAATATCGGGAAATCATAGGTTCTTTAATGTACTTAACTGCTTCTAGACCTGATATTATGTTTGCAGTTTGTCTTTGTGAACGCTTTCAGGCAAACCCAAAGGAATCTCACTTGAAGGGTGTGAAGAGGATATTGCGGTATCTCAAAGGCAAGCCTAAGCTGGGGTTGTGGTACACGAGAGGAGGAGACTTGGAGTTGGTCGCCTACACAGATTCTGATTATGGAGGATGCAATCAGAATCGGAAGTCAACAACAGGTGGATGTCAGTTTCTTGGAGGCAGATTAGTGTCATGGAAGTGCAAGGAGCAGACCTCAGTCGCCATTTCAACCTGTGAAGCAGAATACATGGCAGCATCGAACTGCTGCTCCCAGGTTCTTTGGATACAACAGCAATTGCGCGATTATGGTCTGAATTTCACTCATACTCCTATTTGCATAGATAACACTGCTGCTATCTCAGTAACTAACAATCCCGTAAAGCATAGAAAAACTAAACACATTGACATCCGTCATCATTTTATACGGGATTGTGCTGAGAAGAAATTGATTGTGCTCGAAAAGGTTGATACGTTAGATAATTTCGCTGACTTGTTTACTAAAGCGTTTGACAAAACTCGTTTTCAAAACCTTGTTGAGCTGAATGGGATGATCAATCCCGAGTAACCGTGTTTTTCGTCTTTGTTTAAAAAAAAAAACAACAACAACACGTCACTATCACTTAGAATTATGTCGGTTGCCTCAGTTTGAAGGACATATCTTCGGATATGTTTGGTCCTCATTTCTACTTGTAGAATATAAGGATAGCCATTAACCAGATGACTGAAAGTGACCGGGGCGGTTTATGATGTGTTTTTAATTCTTTCGCTGAAAATTAGTCGTTCATACTTAGTTAGAGGGACACATACTTGTATGTGGTCGGTCCAGCTGATCCATTGGATCTTCAGGATAGCCGTTTACCAGAAAACTTCGACTTGATCGGGCGATAGAAGTTAAAAAAAAAAAAATTTGGGAGATGAAATTATTTTTCAAGTCTACTACTTCGTAAGAAGTTCCTTTACTATGTTTAACAGAAAATTGATCCAACCTTGGAAAGTGATAGATATACTGATTCTGTGTGCTTAACTAGTGAAGTTATTAGGCCTAAAAGACTTTAGAACAGTCATTGTATGTCATGGTAGCTTTTTATGGTGCGTAAAAGTAGAAGTGATACTAACTAAATATCCTCGATTTTACGTGGAAACTCCTTAAGAGTTGTGCATGTTTCCATATATATCTTTCCGAATGATAGGCAGAAAATCGATTACCCAGTCATACACGAGCCCGTGAGTGTTCTGATTCCCTAGAAGATGGTGTGTCAAGAAACTGCAGTGATCCAGATACGGGACTTGCAGTAGTTTACTTGAAGCTGTGTAAATATTTAAAAAAAAATAAAAAAAAATAATGTGTTACTGAGACATTCTAGAGCTTATGATGTTAATACTTCTCAATCAAGATGTAAGAAAGAGAACGGGAAGAAGAGTCTAAAGATCGAAGAGTACTTACTATTTAATCAGACACTACGGGTCGAGGCCAACTCGGGGTGACTTGGGGAAAGCCAAATACGCTTTGAGAATAGATAGGAGGCATCACAATCTCTGATGTGTTGCCCATTTAAGTTTTGAGCTTAATTGAACCTAACCCGTATCACAGAAGCGATGAAAACCATTTTAAGTTATTTACCTGCTTACAACCTGTTTCTTTATGTCATAATACAGCTGAACATGGATCTGTGTGACAGTCACTTAATTAGTATGATTCCTGTTCGGATCTTTTCTAAAACGTGGTAGTCCCTGTCGAGACTGAAATTTGATCCCGTGTACTTTATTTCTAAGTTTTATTCCACTTATGTCGTTTTATAACTTTATATCTGGTTACTTGGTCTTGATCGTATCATTTAACTCTTTAAAGGATGTTTTAAAACTTAATTGCAAATTGTTCAAATTATAGGGGTTTGTTTTGTAAAGTTTAATATCGGCGAAGTTATCCATAACTTCGCCTGCAATAGGCGAAGTTATCCATAACTTCGCCTGTATAACTTTGACCCTATATATAAAGAAATTTAGGTCAGACTTGTTATTATTTTCAAAATCCGGCGAACTTATACACAGAACCCTAAGCGAAGTTATATCTCGAATCAAATCTGTATTATTTTTCTCGATTTCAACTCGTGTTAAAGGTGTGTAGAGTTGTTGTAATCTATGTCATTGGCGTTAATCAAAGGTCGTTTCGACCCGTTCGCGACCCCGTTTATTCGAAACCTCACACCCGATTTTCAAACTTATTTTAACGTGGTTGAAATCTACTTGGTCGTCTAGATCGTCTTAAAAACATGTGTTATGGAGTCCGCAATCTCAAAATTCATCAAATCAGTTCGTTTGAAAACCTAAACTGTTGCCGATTCATATTCAGGCGAAGTTACAGTTTAGGCGAAGTTATCCTTAACTTCGCCTGAGGTTTAACTTCGCCTGATAATTAATTATGTAACAGTATATGAGGCGAAGTTGTGGTTAGGCGAAGTTATCATTAACTTCGCCTGGCCCTTTTTACTTAACATTTATCAGGCGAAGTTCAAGTTGAGGCGAAGTTGTTCCCAACTTCGCCCACCTCTAACTTCGTCTATTCAGAATAAATCATAACTTCGCTCATGGTAACAGGCGAACTTGTGATTTGACTTGACGGTTCTCTAACTTAGACTGTTTGTTGCAGAAATGGCAGCTGGAGCTGGAGCAGGCGGTGCAGGTGGTGATGAAGGAGGAGATAACCATCGACAGTTTTTCCCGGGGCATAACATGTACATCACATTGGACCCGGATGCGAGCGGTGTTGATGATTTCCGCGAGATCATCACGTTTCTACTCCGCTCGCGTATATTCCACGCGATTACCACAACACTGCCGATATCATTGCCAAACATAGAATATTTCTGGCAGACAGTGGAATATGACTGTCGAGTCGAGCCCCCGGTTATGCGTGCAACGGTTAACAATCAGATAGTACAGTTCTCGTCTGAACATATCAGGGCGGCTTTACAGTTTGGGGATGAAACAAGAGACGATCCTACAGACTTTGTGGCTCCATTCCGAGATGGTGCTTTTCTGAGAATGGGATATTCTGGTCCTTTGGGGGATACTCAGAGACGGAAGGGGTTCTTGCTAGACCAATGGCGCTTTCTCATGCACGTGATGATCGTGTGTATGTCAGGGAGAAAGGCTGGTACAGATGGAATGGGTGCGACCATGCAGTCGGCGATGACTGCTCTGACTTACAATAAGCGTTACAGCTTTAGTCAGATGGTATTCTACGAGATAGATCGACAAAGACGAGCGGTGGCGCGTGAGAGATTTCTTATGTATCCAAGATTTCTACAAATGATCTTGAATCATGTTGCTCTCACGTTACCTCAGCGCCGCCCGATTAGATATGTGGAGAGTGTAAGCAAGCGAATATTCGCTCAGTGTAGAACATCAAGTGCAAGAAGCAAGCCTGAGCTCCGTCCTCGACATACTCCATTATTCGGGTACTTGATCAACCAAGAGTATGTTCCAGCTCGTGGGGACGAGTTTCGGGATCCAGCACCACAACAGGCTGGAGCACCTCAACCACCTGAGGTACAACAACCTAAACCTGCTGCTCTTGTTGTGGCACCGGAGGAAAATGTAGACCTTGATGCAGCGTTTGGCGGTCAAGGATTTTTTGATATGGAGCGTGTTGATCCTGAGGAAAATTTGCAAGTCTCGGTTGCACTGGTTTCGAGTGTGAATGTTGCTAGGGCATCTACGACGGTGGCTGATTCTGATTCGTCAGATGATGATGTGGCTGAAGCGAGACGGATTTTAGTAACACAAGAAAGGATTCATGGGAAAAGGAAGAGAGACGATGATGACAGTGAGTCGGACTTTGAGGAAGATATACATCAGTTGGTCCGTAGATCGAGAAGGGAAAGGACAGGTGCAGGTTCGGGAGCTGGTGAGAGCTCAAGGGTGGTACGTTTCACTCCACCCGCACTGTCCGGTATGACTATAGTCCCTTCATCGTTGCCAGTTACAAGGCCAAGCGCCACGGACATTCCCGTGGTGGCTACCTCATCCTCATTCGGCCTCCCACCCACTACATTCCAACTCTCGGCTCCGGAAATTGTATCTTTGCCACCTCCAACTCTTACTCCATCGGAGGTCGTCGCAAGATTTATTGAGTCGACAGTTGTTGCTACTGCAGGGTTGTCGGTTACGATACCACCTGCGGTTACGTTTACACCTACTTCTGAGGTCCCGATTACATTGGAAATCCCTCCTCAGTACACTCAAGATATATCACATCTGAGGTTTGATTTTGATACAACCTTATCCGACTCGAAACGAATAGCAGCGCTTGAAAGGGTCGTGGCAGAACAATCAAGGGTAAATCTTATCCAGACCCATGCTATTCAGCGCCTCGTTGCAGAGAATCAGATACAGTCGTCCCTGCTGATCGAACATGGAAAAATAATTGATGCTTTGAAATAGTTCTTGGCATCTCAGGGGGAGACGAGCTGTAAGGGTGATGAGCTGAGGACTAAGAAGCGTAATGATCGAGACGATGATCCCAATGCATCGAAAGGTGCAGGTGGAGAGTTTCCAAGAACTGAACAAGCTCTTGGGACTTCCACATCTCAGGGGGAGTCAACCAGTGCAGCTGGCGGTTCAGGGGGTGATGAGGTGGTGGTTGTGGATGCTGAGGAGATAATGGATGATGATGTTATAGGTGATGACGATGTGTTACCGGTTGAAGAGATAGAGAAGATTGGTGCTGAGATTGTTATTGATAGTGAGATTGAAGAGGGAGAGATTGTGGAGGAGAATGTTGAGCACGAGATTCCGGAAGTTGATAAGTCAGATATAGGTCAAGATATGGAAAGCGATGAGACAGAATGGGAAGAGCAGCCAAGATGGAAAGAAGGCTACGCTCAGTGGTTCGTAAAAACTAAGAAACCGGTGGTCCCTACTATGTTCAAGAAAATTTACAACATCAGGGGTTATGCTGAATCAACAAAGGGGATTATATGCTGGTTATATGATGAGCAGTTGAGGCTCTTTGTGATTAAAAGGTATGATGGGGTTCAGTACTTCAAGAGGCTGTTGAGATCGTTGAATACATTGCCTGAGTGTGAAGTGAAGGACTTAGCCAGATTGGGGTTGATAAACAGGAGTGATAATAACATGGCTAGGGTCATTGGAAAGATTGTTTGGAAGGAAAGTATAAAGGAGAAAAGGTTCGAGCTGTTGAAACCACAGAAAGGAAACTTATTGATGATAAAGATAGAGGGATGAGAACAGATGGCAAGCCTTGGATGATCATGAAGTATAAGCCGATCCGGTGTTTAAAAGAAGTGCCGATGAAACAAATGCCCAAGGATGTGCTCAAGGATCTGAAGTGGTGGTATGTTGATTGTGAAACAGCTGAGGCAGTAATGGAGGATGAAGATGAACAAGAGCTGATGAGAGTATATGATCCTATGCATTTAGTGAACTTGTCTCAAGCTGATCTGCAGGTGCTGATGAGAGTATATGATCCTATGCATTTTGTGTACGAGAAGGCGTTCATGCTTGAAGATGAAAGATACAAGATTGTTGAGATTACAAGACACGTGCTTGAAGATAGAGATATGAAGCTACTGCCAAGGGGGAGTCTGTTGGTACATGATGTCAGTAGTTCAGTGTCTAGTGTCTGTAATCGAGTTAGTTGGATTTGTATTATGTATTAAGCGAAGTTAGCTCACAAGTTCGCTGATATAGGCGAACTTGTGAACCAAGCGAAGTTAGTGACAACTTCACCTAAACATGTTAGGAGAAGTTGTCGTGCTTTATAAGTGTTTAGGTTACGGGAAAATTGTACAAGTTTAGAATCGATAGTTAACGAGTTTACGAGTTGTGTAATCGGTGATCAGTGAATCACGTGTTTCCAGTTGCAATACAACGTGTCTTTGTTTATTGTAACGTGTGTTTGATCGTGTTAACGTGTATCGTCTTCTACGCTCGTATCGTCTTACGTAGGGATTCCGCACCTATGTAGAACGAGATATTCCGTGTAGATCCGGCTGGGAACCTACAGGCTCCGTCTGGTTGTTCATTCTCTGGTCTTGGATTTTTTACCAGGTGAGCCAACTTGCCTGATTTCACATCCTTTTCGATTGCATCCTTCAAATGATGGCATGCATCGGTGTTGTGCCCTGTGGATTTGTGAAATTCACAATATTTGCCACTGTTCGGTGGTCCCTTATGGAGTAATGGCCTGGGGCTTTTAAACTGGACATTCTCTGTGCTTAACACTTGCGAAGGCGTTTTGGTGAGGGGAGTCCATATTCTTGGTAGAGGTCTGTTAGGCTCTCTGCCACCTTCCTTCTTATCACCTTCTCCGCGATTAAGAATGTCTTTTTGGGGTGGGGATGAACTTTGTTGCGCTTGCTTTTCTGCGGGAGAGTAATTGGTTTGTTGCAACCTGGACCATACGGAGTTTTGTTTGCCCCTCCTTTCATTGTTGCGTGGTGCTTCTGTTCGATGCCCTTTATCTCTTGCTCTGTCTTGGGCAATTTGTTTTTCATTTCGCGCGAAGACTCGCGATGCTTCCATAAGCTTAGCCCAAGTGGTTGGCATGCCTTCTCTGCTCACGAGAGCTCTGCGGAGTTGATCACTGCGCGCACCTTGTATAAAGGCCACGCGCAAGAGTTGTTCAGTGATGCCTCCAATTGCAAGAGATTCCTGATTGAAACGAGTTATGTAGTCTTCAATGGTTTCATCATTTCTGCGTACGCAGTGCATGATGTCATCGGGGTCGCGCGTGTGTCTGCGCTGCTGTATAAAGTGAGCCTGGAACTTTTCCAATAGCTCTTCGAACCCATCGATTTGTCCTGTCGGCAAGCTTTCGAACCAGACACGCGCTGCACCCGTGAGGCAGCGAGCAAACATGTGACACCATGTTGGCATCGTCCAGCTTTCTAAGTTTCCAGTGTTATAAAAACCTTGTAAGAAATCATCTGGATCTGTTGTACCATCGTACTTGCTTAAACCACTTGGCATCTTGGTTTTGTGTTGAATGGGAGCCTTCGCAATGCGCTCAGTGAATTTTGAATGTTTTACCAAGATGGCTGGCCTATATGGTGTGGTTACGTCCACTTGCGCTTTCGCTTGTGGGTTGTATGGTGTGTATAAATCCATATCAGCTTTGGCTCCAGGTGCTATGTGCATGTGTGCCGAAGCTGTGAACCTCCTGTATGAGTATTTCGCGTCTTCTTCATGCTGTGCACCTCTTCCTCATCACTAATATCAGCTTGTTCGGTGTGAACAGAATGACCGTCTTCCAGCGCGCGCGTCTTTTTTGCTGTTCCCTGAATGGTTTGTTTATCAAATGCGAGCCTTTGTGTTAAATCGGCTAACTTTTTGTGTTTTACCAACTCATTGTATTTGTCCATTAGACGCCGTTGTTCGTTTATGAGCCATTCTTTAGGGTCATTGGTTTCAACTTCCGGGTCCATTGGTCCTTTTTGTTTTGTACCAGTCAGATTTTGGAACGTGAGATCGTCTGGGGGAGTTTCAGTTTGATCATGAGGTGTTGTGTTGAAGGGATGGTTACTGGTGGTGCGCGCAGTGTCACGCGGCGCCCTCAGAACCTGATGTCCCTCATTAACATCCTCAAACTCATTATCCTCCAGAACTTGATCGTTGTTTCGAACACCGGAAACCATTGTGAAGATTTTCAGAGAGAAAATTGATGAAATAGTGGTTTTGTTGCCGTTGTAACAGGTGATGGCGCCAATGAAGAAACGTGGATCGACTTACTTGAATACGATCAACGTTCCTCGGGTATGAGTGTGCTATATCACCGATGGTTTTTCGAGATACGAGTTCTTCCACCTACAAAACGAACAGCACCGTGAGCTTACCCCTCAGAAAGGGACAGAGGGGTCCTCTTTGGGGTAACCCTCCGGTGTGAGAATAAGATATTGCAGGAGAAGATAAGAATGTGAAAATGAGTAAAGGATTCAGAATATATTTCTTGCCTTGACCCCAACTGTGGAGGTGGTGTGGTATTTATAGTATTAGGGTTTCCAATGATTGGGCTCAGACCCAATTAGGGCCTTTTTGGCCTCCTCCTATTGCTTCGCGCCACGTGTACTTAGGACACCTGGTGCTTTTTCATTGATTATTCTCTGACCAAGGTATTTTACCTGACCCATGTGCCATCACGTGGTGGCACATGGGTTTTGCTGAGTTGTCCACCCTTCATTGGCAGCTGTCAACATCAGCACATTCTTTATTCCTTAAAAGATACCTTCTGAAAGGTTGTCTGATGAGTACAATCATGGTTGTCCTTATCCTGATTTGGATTAGACTATTGTTTCATTTGTTGTGTTGTCCTTTATGCTCCTATCCCGGGGATGCGCAAGATCTTCTCTTTATTCTCACGCGCAGATGTTTCATGCGCAGATGTGATATGCGTGAGCATGTGATATGCGTGAGCATACGTGATATGCGCCACGCGCAGATGTGATATGCGTGAGCATATGTGATATGCGCCACGCGCAGATGTGATATGCGTGAGCATATGTGATGCGTGAGCATATGTGATATGCGCCACGCGCATAAGTTTTGGCTTTGTGTCTTCGTGACATCCTGATTTCAAGCCTCTTGTCTATATCTTATGGGTTGACCCGCCCCGCTCGATGTTAAGGCGGGTGCATACCCCTTCAAATATATCTTTCATCTACTACGATTGTCTCTTATACTCTCATATTAAAACCATAGATGAAGAACTAAATTTCTCTATTATCTAGAATGTGCAACATAGATCGAACAATAGATGAATAAACAGAGCGGGTTAGTAATGTCTTATGAGCTAATGCTCTTAAACAATTTTTGCGTTTATCCATTTTTTTCTCTTATTGTACAATAGTTGTGTTGTGAGTAATGGCACCGGGGTTTTATGTGTCGTCTTTTTTCATGAAAAAATGGTGTGAAGTCAGAACATAAACACATCATGTGTGTGGATTAAAGAGTTTGATCTTCCCTCTCCGTGTTCCTTTGTTTCTTGAGCAATAAAACTATAACTCGAGATAGTCTAGCCATTCTTTTGTGTAACAACCTTTGCGGAAATGATCCCTAACTTCAATTCATTATACAATCCAAAATCTAGTTAGTTAAAAGGATTGCATTAAAATGATGAGGCTAGAATGGGCCATGAAAGAACATGAATGGTTTATCATCACCCTTCCAAATTCACTATCTTCTTTCACCACATTATTTCCACTTATATTTTTGATTTTGATATGAAATAAATTTGGTCACAATTTCAACGCTTAAGTTTAAAATGTATAGTTAACTTCAAACTCCAAAATTGACATGTTTATATGTAAATACATCTTTCTAACTGCATTCAAGCCCTAACTAATTATATCCGGTTTTCGGATTTAGTGAAATGATTGAGTTTATAATACGGTTGATTAATCACTTTTACTAATATCATGTACATTATTACACTTATTATTAATACACGGCGGGTAATCTTCAAAATAGGGAAACAAAGCCTGTTTTTAACGTCTAGGCAACTATGGTGCATGCTAGGGACTTGGGTCGGCTCCAATGAGCCTATGGGTGGTAAATCGGCCTTACCTCTGGCATTTAGGCACTGTCTTGGTCCTTAGCATTTGCTTAGTCTTCTCTTATGACGTGTACATGTCAATTTGTGATGGTGTTAAGTTTTTTTTCATGTGATTTTGTATTAGACTTAGTTGTTGTCTAGTAGTATCCAAATTAAGATGGTAGGGTGTCCATTTCTCATTGGTGACGTCTACTTCTGAAAAATTGATTTTTGAGTTTTCTTTGTCCATTTGCCATTCTTTTGTTTTTGTTCTCTTAATACATACATGCATGCCTATGCTCATATATTTATTAATGTATACGTATAAACTTATGTTATTGCTTCATACTAATTATAGTGACATGAGGATCGAGCACTTGTTACATGGAATCCTGTGAAGCAAGAGTTATATACTTATGCATATAATTCAAATTAGGGATGAGTAAATGGCCGGTACTAATTATTTAAGGTTTCAGGATTGGTACGGTTCGGTACTGATATCTACTAAATTTTGGTCTAAGGTGCCAGTGTAGAATAATTTGAAATTTTCGTCACCGATACAAGTCCCAATTTTTTTTAAGAAATTCAGGACCGGTACCGATACAATATAAAGGTCATTCCTGATTCAAATAATGTAGTATTCAGATCAGTTTCGGACAGAAAAAAGTTAAAATGTAGATTATATAATCTTAATCATGTAATTTCCATTTAAAACTTTTCTTTTTATATACATATACCAATATTCACATGCAAACACAAATAATAAATATCTGATCTATTATCTGCTGTAGCAATAAATACGAACCCTAGTAAAACTGTTAGGCTTCAAGGTTGAAACCATTATTATTTATACCCCTTCCACTTGCATATAATTCCTTCATGAGTACTGTACTATACTCATTCATATTCACAAAACCCTAATTCTTTCCAACCCAAATACCATCATATCAAATGGATATGATGCCTCTCATGATGGATCACCTTGAGGATCATGAACCACAATATCCTCTTCATTTCCACGATCTTTCCGAGCCACCAATCATCCAATTCTCAGGCGGAATATCCACCACCAACCACCCTACACCACCACCAGTTGTTTACCGTTATCCACCGCCTTTGGGAACATGGTTTCAGCACAAACCGGAGTCCGCGGAGGCCATGCGGGAGATGATATTCCGCATGGCAGCGTTGCAGCCCGTGCATATAGACCCGGAGTCCATAAAGGCGCCTAAGAGACGGAATGTTAAGATATCGAAGGACCGGCAGAGTATAGCGGCAAGACACCGCCGAGAGAGGATCAGCCAGAGGATTAGGATACTTCAGAGATTAGTTCCTGGTGGTACTAAAATGGACACTGCTTCCATGTTGGATGAGGCTGCTCATTACATGAAGTTCTTGAAAAAACAAGTGCAGTCCCTGGAATTACAAGCTGCGGGCGTTGGTGGCGGTGGCAACCGTGTGCCACCGCCACCGGGACTTAACAATATTGTTGGGTGTTATCCTAATAATCAGTCTATGGAGTTGCTTAGGTGTGTTTATTTTCTTTCTTTTTTGGGGTGTGAGGGGAGGATGGAGGGTAGTTTAGTAATTTGATATATGATTTATGTTATAAAAAATGTTTAGATTTAACTATGCTAGGATTTGTGTTAATTTGTAGTGTGATTTGAATGAGAATTAATCGGGTAGTGAGCTAACTCTATCATGCATATATATGTTAATTATTTGATCACAAATAGTAATCGGATATATTATATGTGTAACGATAAAGAAATTAAATACTTATAAAGTAAAATTATGTTTATTTGATTTAATTAATTATACCTAAATTGCTTGATCTTATATTCTTGGGCTCTTGGCTAAGGCTAAACAATGCGATGAAGCAGTGCTGTTTATCCTGCTGCATGCATGCCTATAGCTCTTTCATTTAGATGTATAATTGGAATATAGTCTTGAATAAAGTGTGTATCAGTCTCTATATCTTTGATGCGTTCAAATTTGTATAACTAAATAAACAAAGAAAGAGAAAAAAATGTAATAGTGTAAGTAAAGAGTTTTCTTTTACGATTAAATTGGTGTATATGTGTGTGTGTGAAAATATTAACTTTTGGGTAAACAAGGGGATGGGTATTTTATAATTTATTTTCTGATATGGGCATGGCTAGGTGAGCTAAGGGCACGGCTTCTCTTTAACTTAAATATAGTTAAAAGCTTGGTGGAATTCAGATTGAGATAATTGGTTATGCTTGTGTGCCAAATACCTTTCGCTATATATATACCATATTTATAATCACCAAAGGACAGGTTTAGGCTTGAGTTTCAAAACAATTGATCTAACTGAAAAAGGAGTAGCACTCTAGAAGTACGCTAGTGCCTCGGTGACTTCCCTAAGGGAAGTCACTGGTTTGAATCTCGTTTATGATACAAATTTCATGTGTGAGCTAGCCATGGTTTTACCATAGTGGCCCATTGGTTGGGTTTCTCATGAAATTGGTTGCAGGCAAGGTCACCAGCATTGTGTGCGATCGTGGGTTTGGATTTTTTTATTTTTTTTTTGGCCAATGGGTGTACCTAAATGGTTGGGCTTTGTTGATCGTTAAAAAAAACTTTAAACAAACTAATTTAATTGTTATTTGACACGGTACCAACTTCGTAAATAACTGAAAGTTACTAACGGATGAAATTAGAGGGCTCTTTTTTTCATTTAATATGCTTTATATACTTCATTGTTTTAAACTCAAATATGCTTTATGTACTTCATTATTTTTAACAAATTATGTTATAAAAAATCAAGAATTTTACTAACTTTTTACGAGTCACATTACCACATACACATATTGCTATATTTTTCTAAAATGACAAATTTATAAAGTGCAATGAATTGTTTAATACAATTTTTTCATACAATTCTATCTCCATTTATGCCATGCAAGTACGTTTCTAATATATTTACAAATTGTGGAAAGGTATTCTTATTACAAAAACCATGTTGCGGTTATCTAATTGTACACGGTGTTTTGTTTGACCTAAACACGTATACATAAGTGGACGCAAATAACCTTATCCCTAAAACTCATGTGCCATATTCATTTCCATGCTTCTTAAACGAAATCCATTCTATACTAAAGGAGTATATATATGGAGTTTTATGGAAAGAATGTCGAAGTATTTGTATGGCAAATAAGAAACGAAAAGAAGTCCAATATTACTCATATTTATTAAACTATTAATTATTAACGTCTTACAAAAGGAGTTGTCTAACCTGAGTTCAAACTCAAATTTTAACTCCTGATTAAGAATAGTTGTGCCAAATCAAACTGGCTTGTTTAACTCAAAGCCGAAACGTTAGATGAAGCTAGATAGGCTCAGGGCTAGCTCGCTTCTTAAGCAGCCCTACCAAGGAGCAATGTTTTAATTTTATTTTGGGTTCTCGTTACAACTTATATATATATATGATTATCATTGCATACATATAAGCACAAGATGAAAAAGGTAAAAAGAAGGAAAGCGATATAATATATTCTTGTATAAGTTTTTAAGGCATGTGTTTATCATTTTTTTCAAATGAGTTGTCACCATGCAAATCCGTTAAAAATCTTTTGTATGGCAATACGTGTCACATTGTTCACCCTTACTACTTTTATCAAGTAGCGGAGACAGTTACAAATGCTAGGTGTGATTGGATGTAGGAATTTTTTTTAAGTTTTTTTTTAACAGCCAATAAAAAACGAATATATTAAAACCACCACGCTTACAACAAAGAAGGCTTAACCAGAAGCTAAAACCACACCACCGAACCGCCAACAAGAAATAACACAAACAACACTATCTAGTTGCACATTAAAACCACTCCACCCCTTCCATAACAAAGACACACTACCCGATCTACTTTTAACCCAAAGAAAACTAAGAGCTTTAATATCCCCCACCACCCTTTCCACAGGAGCCGCATGGCCGTTAAACACCATCTCGTTTCGCGCCTTCCATAAGCACCACAACGAAGCAAGACAAACCGCTTGAAAAAATTTCGCCTTTCTTTTAGGAAACTTAGTATACTTGTATAAGTCAAGAACATCTCGAATTTTTTTTAAGTGGTGCATTAATTTCAAATGACTCAATTACATATAATTGGATATAAAAACTTCAAGTATAATTGACGTTCGAGTCGGTTCATTACATAATAATGCTTTACCATTGATTTAACTTGTTAATTATAATCTAAAATTTAACAAATGATTTTACAATTAACAAATAAATCTAAACAATTAACAATATCAAGAATAATTAACAAATGAATCTAAACTCAATATCACGGTCGGAGGATTCGAGAAAGAGTAGCATCTAGCAAGGCTGAAAGAAGACGGCAGGAGAAAGGCTCTCAAGGTGGTGGTCTATGGTGAACCGGATGCCCGGACTACAAGAGGAAGGAGGTGTGACGCATGTGTAATCATAGTGGGGAGGGGAGAAAGACAGAAAGCGGCTTTTGTAATTGTATCTTTGTTCAAAAGTTTTGGTTTATGAAACCTAAAACACTGCTTAAAATTTAAAAAAAAAATCATGTAATATGGATTCAAACAAGTGACCTTTAGTTGACCAACTTAGAGAGTTATCCACTAGACCAACAACTTAAATTCTAATCAAATGATCATCTTCTAATTTATAAGGTGGTTTACTCTATTACTTTCTTTATATCAATACACTATTATTTCGAAATTCGGTGATTCTCAAAAACCACCCTTTAAAAAGGTAGATCCGCCCGTGGTGATTTTTGCTAAGTTAGTTAAAAAGGAGTAAAGAAATTGAACCAGGTAACTGTCTGTCCCTTTGATTTTGTAAATTTGTAGCAACTATGGTCTATAAAGTGGATTCTACATTATTGAAGAATACGAAACTATTACCAATTCAGTGATAATTATGATTTTAATGTTATCGTTAAGAGGCTCCCAAATAACCCATTAGATTACATGAAAGACTATAAGCATTGTCATAGTTTTGTCATATCCACTATTTGCATCACATATATCTCACTTATTTCTAATGTCATCCCCCAATTATTATTATTATTATTATTATTATTATTATTATTATTATTATTATTATTATTGTATGCGTTTTTTATTGATTCCACTATTCACATTAGCATTTCATAGCCAAATTATTTATTTTTATTATATATTAATCTAATGTAAATAAGTATAGTAGTAATGTTTATGTTACATAACTCAAAATCTAATCAATTTGATAAAATATATCATCTAATCCATATATTACACAATTTTAAATTTTATTATAACTCATAAATATTTAAACATCACACAATCAAGTGTGATGCACATTAGATTAAAATAAGTTGTATGTATAAAGTTTAATAGCAAGAAATCCTTAAATTACAAAACTTGAAATATAGGGAGGAAGTTTAAATTTTAAATTATGATAAGGAAACTTTATATAATAAAATAAATATAATAACTTATGTTAAATACGTATATAAAAATATAATTAAAACACTTTGTGATTTAGATATTATTTACAAATTAATATACTTGATTAAATATTATAACTTTGAATGTAAAGCTTCGTTAATGTAGTTCGGGACCAAAGGGCTTGTAGCCCAACAGTATTAAAGTGTTCGTTAAGGTAGAGTAAACTGTGAGGGTTAAAGTCACATAGTGAAGAAAAATGATGTTTGGGTTGATCCTTAAAAAAGAGATTTTTATATAGTTTGGGTTACTAGAAAGATGGTGGAATCTCGTTCACAATCTAAACCAGTAATTATTAATGATTTTATTACAAAGCATGTACTATGCCAAACTTTCTCACATGATCGGTTCAAGAGAGAACTTACATAAATTTTCTTTGATGTACTTGTATAGTATACTTTTGTTATTTAAGTAGTTCTGGATGGTAGTTAGTATTCTGAAGGTTTACTTAATTTTAGGGATTTAGGTGGGCATTTGGCGTTTTCTTTTTGTGTATTTTCAGTTAAATTATTCAACTTTAAATACAATATAAGAGGTTATTTATAGCTTTAACGCAGCCAGTTTTTACTACTCATTTTGACAAAAGTTCTAAACCCGTCATTGATTCACTTTTTTTTCAAGCATTCTAAGGATAAAATTGTGAGTTTAATTTAATGTTTGCATACTATTGACCGATTTTCCCATAACAACCTCACGGCTTTATTTTTAGTTACCCGAGTGAAAACTTCTTAAGACTACATGTAGAGTTCTATACTTCTAATAGCATCCACAACCAGCACACCTAAAACACACTTGTGATATTTGAGTTTAGACATTACTTCCAACCTAAAATCTTCACCCGCGTGAAATTAAAAAATCCTCTGGAATACAAGTTACCTTTTGCTCAAAAAATTCAGAGGGTGGCTCGTTTTATGATAAATACAAGTCAGAGTTAGTACAATCGATAACTACATATTTACCTGATCAAAAATACTTGAGAGATGATAACAAGTACCCTTGGTTATATAGTCCACTAGCACTTGGAATGCATTTATCTTGATACTACTAACCATTCATTCCCAAAATTGCATGAAGATGCTATCAACATGCTTATATTCCACCAATTTCATAATGAAGCATAAGTTGTATCACAGTTTACCTACCTTGTCACTGTTGTCTTCAGTTTTCCGGTTCTGATTTGTCTGCAGAAACAAGAAAATCAATTCACATTTCTTGAAACTATATACTCTCCTAACACGGATATTTGGAGATATGCACACTAACAAAATTGCAAAAGAAACTATATACTCTCCTAAACAACCACAAATTTCATGTTAGAAAAAAAGGATGAAAATTGAACATGCAGTGATGAAATATTGAAATATGTTCATAGTTTGAAACAAATAAACCTTGAACTACAAGGTCAAACTTTGACCTCAACAGATTCATCGAATATTAGTAAAGAGTACATTAAACTTTTCGTTCTTCAGGTGTATACCAGATTTCAGGCTTCGTAACAACAGAAATCATCCTTTATGTTCAAACTTGTTTTACACGTTTCATCATTTCCACTAACGGAGTAACGGGCATTAGTTTTTCCAGTTAAGTCATGTCCCGTGTGTATAGCACATGAGGGCAATTTATTCGTTTTACCTTTTGAACTGGGCCCGCCACTCTTTTTAATTTTTCATTCATGTTGGTTTTTTATTGAGCCCACCACCCTTTTCAAACTTTTTTATTAAAAAGAATAAAATGACCATATTACCCTCATGTGCAATGCACATGACTGGACTAAACTGAAAAAACTAACGCCCATTAGTGGAAATGACGAAACTTGTAAACAAATTTGAATATAAAGGACAATTTCTGTTGTTCTCTCCGTTTAAGGTCGAAACCTGAAATTTGTTATATACCTAAAGGACAACAGTGTAATAAAGTCATTAGTAAATTTTGTAAAAACCGATTAAAAACGGATAACAAGTAGAAGGAAGATTTAAGAATAGAAATACGAATTGAAGTCGACCTGATTTAAGGATGTTTGGAACGAAGCAGCGGGTGAGAGAGATCTTTGGATATCTGCGTAAAAACATGACCTTGTGAGTGGTTCTCGGAGCCTGATTTGCTGACATGGTTTTTCTAATTTCTTGGGCTTTCATTTGAGAAGTTTTAAGCTTGTTCATAATTTTGTCCATGGAGTCTGCTTTCTTCTTTTCCAGTTTCATCTGGTAAACGAAATAACAAATGGTTCTCATTCAATAAAAAAGATGTTTACAGAAACCTCAAGTACACTAATGAACAAGACATTAGGCTTCTATTACAAGTGTAGATGTATTAAGCATGTCATTCTAATTATTCAGTTTTAATGATACTGAAAAGTAATAATAAACTATAATTAAGTAAATAAACCTCAAGTTTACGGATTGATGCCTCTGCTTTTGCATGCTGCAGATTCTCCCAAGCAGTTATCCTTGCTTCCTCTTTCTGGAGCCTGCAATACATTTAAAAAAGGAAAATCAATTATTTATATTATACATATACATATACATATACATATACATATACCATATGCACATATATAGATTCAAAAACGAGTCAAACATTGCAGGTAACTGGTGCATTCACAAGTAATTAATGTTCAAAATGTACTAAAACAAGCATTAGAGACATACTTTGACAATTCCATTGCTCCTTCTGTAATAGGACTCCATGTCAAAGCCAAGTCCTTGACCTCTGTTGACCCGTTCTTTTCAACTCTCTTCGTGCGCCTTTTCGGTTTCTTTGTCATGGTGACTCTTTTGTCCACCTGGACATCCTTTACTTCCACTGGTGGAGGTTTTGGAGAGGACTCTGGGCTGTCAACTGGGCTCATTTGTGTAGCCATATCTCGCCTTGATACAACACGAGTAACATTGTTTCCATCAATCGTTTCATCTGCACATTATTACATAAGTCACAAACAAACATCAAACAGTCTATGAATGCATACAAGAATAACGCATACTAAACCAAATGGAGCAAGATTATACCTTGAGAATCAAGAGATGAAGACTCCATAAACATTCCTGACGGGCCCACTTGCGCATCAATTCCACCATGATGAAAAGAATATCCATTCGGCACCAAAACACCAGTGGTAAGCGGTGAGCCGGCAAAAATACCATTTGTTCTCCCACTTTCAACCAAGCGGAAACCAGGCGAATAACTCGAAAAGTACGCGTCTCCAGGAGTCAAACCCAACGGTCCACTCTTCGACTTGGGCCGCCGCTGAGGCGGCAATAGCGCTAAAGCCTTACAAACTCCAGCA
Organism: Bidens hawaiensis; assembly: GCF_021521415.1. Taxonomy (NCBI): domain Eukaryota; kingdom Viridiplantae; phylum Streptophyta; class Magnoliopsida; order Asterales; family Asteraceae; genus Bidens; species Bidens hawaiensis. Next base: position 72,302 of record NW_027495943.1, read on the forward strand.
CCCGACACCGGACTCGTAATCCACCTCTCCGCATCATCCCATTTCGAAGGCAACGCTCTCCCGTTATTAAACAGCATCAACACATTCACACTCGTACGCCTCTGCTTAACATTATTATTTGGCAAAGGTACCCGCTCCGAACACCAACCCTTTTGAAACCCTCTACCATTATTATCACCATAATCTGGAGTACCCGGGCTCGTGTACGCACCCGCAGTATGAAACGAATTCGAATCCTTGTTCATAGATCTTAATTCAGGCGAATAGCACTCGCGGTCACGCATTGCATCAATACCTCCTAAAATGTGTGTACTGAACTAGGGTTAGATAATACTCTAATAATAATAATAATAATAATAATATGACTGAATCTAGTGAACTATAATCCAATTAGTTGCAGACAATTTGTTGTCAAATTCAGCATAATACACACGGCATGAATAATGAAACTCACTGCAATATTATTATACTAATAACATGTGATAATTGATTTAGGGGAAAGGTAACACAAGCTAACAAAAATGTCAATTTGCGAAATTAATTTGTCGACGACCACTGGAGGCTGGAAGACTCGTGAAGATACATATGGTTCCAAAGTTACAAGTACAAAACCAGACAAACAGACCAAATATTAAGTAAATGTATACATCTAACAAATTAGGTATGTTAATTGACATGAAGAAACAAAGAGTAAGGGTTTAATTACATACCTGATAAGAATGAAGTGGATGTAAAAGAAGATGATGATGATGTGTTGTGAAGAGTGGCAGAGTAAGAAAGATACTATTGAAGGTGTTTGACGAAATGCGCAATCAATTGGATATATTCAGACCTGCTGGGATTTTGTAGGTGGGATATTTGGAGCCAAAAACTGTGGGGTATCACGCATGTGCTGCTTGGTCCCACCGCTTTCCGAACGTCTAATTCTTTTCTTTTTATTTTATTTTATTTTTCCTCCCTTCATATTATATAGCCTCATAGGATGCTTTAACTGAAAATCCGGATCTCGAAAATCGTAATTTTTTTATCGGTATCGTAATATTTGCTTCGGTATTGATACCGAGACGGCACTGGTATCAATACCAAGTTTGCTCATCCCTAGCTATATATACAGTTTGTGGTTTTTTATTACTAAAAGAAATTTAGACGAGTAAACTTATCTTTGAAGTATACTAGACTCGTATTTTGGAAAACTCTTATGTGGGAAAATCACCAAAATAACCGTGCACGATTGACAAAAACTAAAATAAACATGGATAGTCTCTTAAACTTATTTGCTGACACGTGGTAACATATTTTAGACGAAGCATCTAAATAGACGCCTTCTAAAGGGGCACGTCTAATCCCTAGACGTTTTCTCTTAAATGTCTAAATCCATACTGAGGCATGTAAAATTCGTACGGAATCATTTAAAATGCTTACAGACCTGCTAGATACGTGATCACCATGATTAATGAAGAAGTTTTGCATGAACGTCCTCACATAAACATATTTACATCAGTTGTTCTATTTTAAAGTTACTGATACCAATCACGACCAGTGTTGCTCTAAATGATGAGTGCTTTACCACATACGAGGGTATCTAATTGTAATCAAATATTGATGCTAATGTAAACCCATTAGCTGCAAGCCTAACTTTATACCTTGGACTTTCAACTCCTTGAAATCTCTCATTTAATTTTGTAAATATATTAACAATCAACTAGCTAGCTTCTAATCAAGTGGTTCGTCAACTAGAACCCAAATCGATCGCGTTCTTGTAGATCAAACCTGTTTCATTCTCTGTTATATTGTCCGGCTTTTGTTTATTAAAGAAAATAACAACGCACATAAATGACCGAGTAGTTGTAAACACAAATTTTTAGATGCCATCATAACTCCTAGCCTTTGTAAAAGGTAAAATGTGCATTCTTGGACTATCCATAGCCATAACTATAACCACTTGCACCATGTTGGAACTTCATGGTTGGTTATACATACCATCACTCATCCAGGGTCACCTCAATTTAGATGGAGGCTTATAGTTATCTAAAATGTTAAGGTTTGTATTTATGTTTATAATATTAGAGAGTATTCTCGAATTATGAAATATGGATTATATGTAGTGATAATGAAAGTCAGTCATAATTACTTAGCTTATGACTCATCACTTAGTTACTAATTCTAAAAAAGTCTACTTTCAAAAACCAAAAATACATAACCCATATTTTAGATTGAGACCCTATAAAATGACCTAAAGCCGAATCTAATTTGGCTCACTCATGAGATGGCCTGCTCGCATCTAATTCAAGTTCTACCTCAATTTGAACTCCATGATCACTATGGTTCAGCTCCCCAAAAGTTCTACACCAGTACCTTTGGCTAATGACATACGTCATTCTTCTTTCTCATTCAAGGTGTCAACAATTAATGAAGGGCCCCTACGTACGTAGGTTACCAAACAAACACAAAAGCAAAACCTTGAATTTGAGTATTTTTGTCTTTAGAAATTTCTTGGAACACCAAACATCATATTTATTTTATTATTATTATTTTTGCAAATTAAAAGTCTCATTTACATTATGTAATTACAAAAGAAACAGCTTTAATAATCGTGTTATTTACAATCAACACAACCAAAATTGTGTCAAAAATATCATACAACATTTCATTAAAATTTAAAAATATTTTAAAACATGTGACTTTAGCTTAATAAAATTAATAATTTTATCAAATTCGAAATCTGGAATTGATAGATATGATAACTTATATATTATGTCATTCTAAAGATCATCTTATTGTGAAAATTACATTTAGGAGTATGGAAGTTACAGAAATAGTTGATTGTGGTTATCATCTTAAAAATATAAACTAGCCCTGCTTGCGGTGCGCACATATGATGTATATATGTGTGAACCCTCGGGTGGGCAAAAGTGAAATTGCACTAATTTTGACGTTATTTTACTAATCTCGTGAAAATAACGTTAAAAGTGACGGACGGTTAATCAGGCATCATGTAGTGGCGTTGATAGCTGAAAGATAAGGGTACATGCACCGATCAGCCGGTGTCCCGATGATTGAGTGCTATGTGCCTTATGTCCAAGGCTTGATGCAAAACTACTATCGAGCCGGGGGTCTCACCGGAAGCAGCCTCTCTATCCCTATGGGGTAGAGGTAAGGCTGCCTACATCTTACCCTCCTCAGACCCTACCATAGCTTTGCTATTGGTGGGATATACTGAGTACGATGATGATGATGATGATGATGATGATGATCTTAAAAATATAAATAAGGGTCGGGAGAGTAGTGTCATATGAAAGGGAGGTGTGGGACAAAGAACAAAAGAAATGGTTGATGATGTGGACATGATATAAAAGGAATACTGCCCATCCCTAACTTGACATTGACTTCTATTGATCGTATTCATCCCTTTTAAAAATATAAAATGTGAGAGATTTGTGGAGACCAAAAATAGCCATTAAAATAATGGCATTTATAAAAAATCATTAAACTATAAGTTATAACTCCTTTACAAGTTTTATGAAATTTTAGATATTTTATAAAAAATCACAAATATATACACATATTACTTTTAATTTTACAACTATTATCACACTTTTTTAACTTATTATACAAATGATCTACAACAAGAAGAAAAGAAATGAAAATCGTCATTGGCTCCCCCCCATCACCCCATTTTGCGCGTTTGTCATCACCGAAGCCGCCCTACAAATGGAACAAGGATGTCTTGCCTACAAGCGCCACATGAGCTCACTAATGCCAATCGGGGATGCTCTAGCCTCTAAGTGTAGCGAGTAGTTAATTTTAAGTTTTGATGTCGTTAGTGCCGAATGTTGGTTTATTACTTTTCCCCATTCAGACTATATTGCATTTATATATTGGAAACATAGGAGATTAGGAGATAAGTATTCTACCATTGTTCGTGACTTCATGAGTTTTTATCTCTTTTTTTTTTCTAAAATTTAGGGTACATGTTAAAGTAAATCATTTTTATAATGAATAATGTCTTAAAAGACAATAAAGGGTCTTTCTCATGCAATTGTCTCTAGGTTATAGTTATCTATGAAAGTTACTTGACATCAAAGTATGTTTTGTGGAAATGTGTGAATGTCTGTGAGAGATATGTCCTCAGGCGATATAGTTGATGAACCAACATATGAACCTTAAGCTGTGCCTTTATGCCTAGTTGAACGATGTATTAATAGTATAAAGTATAAAATACCCGGTGTGCTTTTGTAGAGTTTTTACTCAAACTAGTGTTGGTGGAAAAACTACTTACCATTTTAGTGTTCCCTAAAAACTATTTACCAAACTAGTGTTTTCCATTTATTTTTCATTGACCTCTTACTTTTACATTAACAAGCAGGCAATTTTTTGTATTAAGTTAATCAATTTTCTATCTTTTTTGTATTTCCAGTATCGTCTTTATATTTTTTTTTCACCCATATTCTTTTCTTTTAAACTAATTTAGTTATGAATCTTTTATATTTATTTGTTTTCTATTTTATTCATTCTTTCAAATCGTCGTTTTACAAATTTGGTTTCTTTTATTTTATTTTTCATGTATTTTTTTATCACTCAAAACTTTTTGTTTTTTCCTTGGTTATGACTTTTTATCCGATCAATCAATATCGTCATTTTACAAATTTGTAAAATACAAGAGTTGACATTCATTCGGTTGGTATACGTTAGCTTCGTTACAGTATCGGAACTAAACCCAAAAACTAAATTTTCAAACTTAAAATACTTAAAAGAAAAAACAGCAAAACTTGGTAAAACCCGAGCGTTGGTGAAACCCAAGTGTTGCGGTGACTTTTCGACGCAATTTTGGTTGATATTTGTTAGGATCGTTATGGTACCATAACAAAACCCAAAAAATAAGTTCGTAAAATGAACATGTTTAAAAAAAACAACAAAAATCGATAAAACCCAAACGTTATCGTTTGACATGAACTTAGTCGGTTACAGTTACACTCGTTACGGTACTAGAGCTATACTAAAACATACATTCGTAAAATAAATATATTAAAAAAACTAAAAATCTATGAAAAAAATTAATAATAAAAGAATTGAAACCAAAATATTTGTATATGCGTTGGTAAAAAAAAGAGATTAATTGAGAAAAAAAATAATAAAGAAGATATTTGATTAATCAAACAAAAATATATGATCATTTATTTAACTCTTCGAAAGTGGACGGAGTACTTCAAGAGATTAGATGGAAGGAACCTCTGCCAAGAATGAAATGCAGGGATTTGGGGCACCTCCTTATTTAGCTTTCAAGCGGGAGATGATTTCTATAGAGTCATTTATGTTAACCCCAGCTTTGTGATACTATCTCGGTCTAAGGCTTTGGGAGCCTGTATTTGTGGGAGCTGAGGCCACATTCACTACCATCGCAGTCTGGGTCCAACTGGGAGGTCAACTAAAAAGACTAATATGTTAGTTTAAAAGTAAAAGATGAAAACTAAATAAATGAAAAATACTAGTTTGGTAAATAAAATAATTTTTCTACTAACACTAGTTTGGGAAAAAACTCTGTTTTGTATTCGGATAGCAATGTGATGACTTTAATCTTTAATAAACTTTTACAAAACATGTGGAGTGCATGATTACATAAAGCAACAAACTAAACTAGCTAAACCAATTGACTAGAAAGCAAAATCAAATAGAAACAATCAAAACCGAAACAATTAAACAAAAGTCTAATAGTGGCTCACTTATTTAAAAATAAAGGAAAAAAAGACACCTAAAACCAAATTCAAGCCCCCAACCTCTTCTTGGAAATAATGACGCCTAACAAATGCACTATGCATAGTGACAGATCTAAACTTGAAACATAAGGGTAATGCTAAAAAAATGTCCTTATATTTCATACAATATTAATGAAACAAATATAAAAAACACGACAACAAATAAATTTAAATTAACCGGGTTAACGAACAAACATTGGCGGAGCTAGGTTGGGCTGTAAATTTCTCTATTTGGTTTTTGAAAGCTTGAAATCGAGTCATTACATCTTCTTCATTTACTTTATCAAATGTTTCTCTTTCGACCGCATAAATTAAAGCATTGTTCAAATACTCATCACTCATTCAATTGCGCAAAACTGTCTTGATTAGCTTCATAATCGATACCAATTTGCAATATTTTCTTAAATATTACGCTTATTGGCATTCACTTCCTAGGATCGCTTGTAGTTCAAAAGATTGCCACATTTTTGCACTGAATTATTATGAACACTATTAACTTCCCCAATATGTTTCTTTAAGGCACCCGATTTACTCTAATTACAAAAGCCTCCACTAACAAAAACCTCTCTTCCACCTTGATTACCAACACTTCCATTAAACAAGTAACAGCATAAGCAATATGTTTTTTCTTGTTTAGTGCTATACTCCAACCAATCATATTTATCAAACCATTTGACATTAAAACATCTCCGGCCACTACAATAGTTGGTCCATTAAAGTCATGACCTCGTGGTTGAAAAGCCCTTAACAAGATATGCTCTTCGTATGTCATCTATTTGATTGGGATGATAACTAGCCATAGGTGGTCTATCAGCGGGATCCGAAGGAAGATCATCCAAATTGCTTATTGAACGTATTAAAGGACCTAAAGCCGAAGAAATATTTGAACTTGGACCGATAACTTCATTTTCTTGCAATTCATCAACCATATTTAAACTTGAAGTTGGAATATTTAAACTTGGTGATGCACCGGAACCGATGTCATCGTTTTCTTTTCTTTGACATTTAAAAATGTTGCTAATAAGAAGTTGTTTACTCATATTCAAAGTTCCCCTAACAAATTTGAACCAAAAACCTAATATCAATTCCAATTTACACATAAAACTAAAAGCTAATACCTAACCAAAACCAATTTAAACATAACCCTAAATACCAAATCAATTTCAATTTAAACATAAACCCTAAAGGGCGAGTTCGTTTCATGGAATAGAATGGAATTGGATTTGGAATTTAAATGAATTGGATTTGAAATTTGAACATTCCAGTAGGAATTGAAATTTGAGGGAATTGAAATCCAATTACATTCTTAATGTGTTCGTTTGACAAATGAATAGAAATCGAGTTTTTTTAACAAGGATAACGGTGAAAACATTTTAGTTTTTTTTTATTTTTTTTATTTATATTTTACGTTATGATTTTTTATTTTATTATTTTTTTGAATTTTTATTATGGGTTTTCTATTAGGATTAAAAACCACTCAAAAAAATATTCAAAAATAATAATAAAAAATTCATAACTCAAAATATAAATAAAAAACAAAAAAAGTAAAAAAGTTAAAATGTTTTATTCGTTGTCCTCGATAAAAAAAACTCGATAATAGATTCCAAGGACATGCTTTGCAATGCTCCTATTCTAACCCTTCCTGATGGAAACGACGATTTTTTTGTATTTTGTGATGCATCCCATCAAGGCCTTGGTTGTGTTCTAATGCAACGAGGTCAAGTCATCGCATACGCATCAAGGCAACTTAAGGTCAACGAGAAGAACTATACGACTCACGATCTCGAACTTGGCGCCGTCGTTTTCGCTCTCAAAATCTGGAGACATTACCTTTATGGTACAAAATGTGTGGTTTTTACCGATCATAAAAGCCTTCAACACATTTTCGACTAAAAAGATCTCAACATGAGACAACGACGATGGGCCGAATTACTTAGTGATTACGATTGCGAGATTCGCTACCACCCCGGTAAAGCGAATGTTGTCGCCGACGCCCTAAGTCGAAAGGTTAATGTTAAATCCGTTCTACTTCTAAGCGTCATTGTTCAAACCGATCTTCAAATTCGTATATTTCAAGCTCAACGCACCTTCGTCAAAGAAGGTAATATGTACGACGAAATGTCATGTGGAGCCGAACTTCAACTCGAAACCAAACCCGATGGTCTTTTGTATTTTCTCAATCGTTTGTGGGTTCCCGATCGCGATGATCTTCGTACTTGTATTCTCGACGAAGCTCATAATTCGCATTATTCCGTTCATCCCGGTGCAGATAAGATGTATTTCGATCTTCATGCTACCTTTAGGTGGCGGGGTATGAAAAAGGACGTAGCGTTGTTTGTATCTAAATGTCTTACTTGCTCGAAAGTCAAAGCCGAACATCAAAGACCTTTTGGTCTACTCGAGTAACCACCGATTCCCGTTTGGAAATGGGAAGACATTGCTATGGACTTTATCACCAAATTACCCAAAACCCAGAAAGGCAACGATAGCATTTGGGTGATCATCGATCGATTAACCAAATCTGTTCATTTCATTCCGATTCGCGAGAAGTACTCTGTCGAGCAGCTTGCTCAAATCTATGTTCGGGAAATCGTGTGTCCACACGGTTTGCCATTGTCTATCATCTCCGATTGCGATGCCCGTTTTACCTCTCATTTTTGGCGATCTCTTCAAGAAGCTTTGGGAACACGTCTCGATCTTAGCACCGCTTATCATCCTCAAACAGACGGTCAATCCGAACGTACAATCCAAACACTCGAGGATATGCTACGAGCATGTGTTCATAATTTCGGTGGGAATTGGGATTCTCATCTTCCGTTCATCGAGTTCTCCTACAACAATAGCTACCACTCTAGCATTGATGTGGCTCCTTTTCAAGCTCTTTACGGTCGTAAATGTCACTCCCCGATTTGTTGGAACGAAATCGGTGAAGCTCAAATCACGGGACCCGAGATGGTCCAAGAAGCCACCGATGTCATTAATCAAATCCGTAAGAATCTCCTAGCCGCTAGAAATCGTCAAAAGAGTTACGCCGATATACGGTGAAAACCTATCGAATTTAATGTTGACGATATGGTCCATTTAAAAGTATCTCCTTGGAAGGGGGTAGTCCGTTTTGGAAAGAAGGGTAAACTAGTTTCTCATTTCGTTGGTCCTTTTAAAATCCTTGAACGTGTTGGGAAGGTAGCTTATCGACTCGAACTACCGGAAGAACTTGCCGGTGTTCATCCGACTTTTCATGTATCAAATCTTAAGAAGTGCTTATCCGAGGGTAATCTCCATATACCTCTCGACGAAGTACATGTCGATGAGTCGATGATCATGGTTGAACGACCCGTTGAGATCATGGATCGCAGCGAGAAGAAAACCAAGCGTAGTCGTATTCGGTTAGTCAAAGTTCGATGGGAATCACGGCGTGGTGCAGAGTTCACTTGGGAACGAGAAGACACAATGAAGGAGAAGTATTCACACTTTTTTGCATCATCGTTGTCATCTTAATTTCGGAACGAAATTTCCTAAAGTAGGGAATACTGTGACATTCGTCAATTTCGGGTCTCGTTTGTATTCGTTTTTGTATTCGTTTATCATGTAAACTGTCACACCCCGACCAAAGGCGGCGGAACATGCCGGGGTGCAACGATTGCTCATAAGCGCATGACACTATTTAAAGCGACAATATTTAACAAACTCATTTCATTTCACAACATCGAAAATGTCACATAACCAAATATTCATAACTCAAATACAACAAAATATAACAAAATATAGCAAATCAAATATTGTTCATTTTTGCTAATATCCTAACGGTATTTGTGACGTTTTCTTCACCGAACTCCATAATCAACCTAGATGCAAACCTGTAACATTTCATAAAATAAAGTTTATCAACACAAAGGTTGGTGAGCAATTCATAAGTTTGAACAATAGATATATAGTATGAAAAGCCACAAAACTAGTATACAAAAACCATAAATAATAGCTATAAACTTGGATAAATAGTTATCGCTAACAAGTTAGCGACACCCAACTATAAGGGGTTGCCAAATAGTTTAGGATTTTATAGTTATCGTTAATTGCATTACGTTAACGACACCTTGCCATGAGGGAAATGGTCTAGGATTTATAGTTCCACCATCTAAAAGCGATAAACACATAGTCAAATAAGCATAGAACACCAAATCGAGCAATTATTCAAGTAAGGTATACAACAACGTTTGTGGTTTAAGACCCAAGTATAAAACATTTAGTTTAGATAAGTTGAAATGTCACCCCCAAAATAAAAGATAGAAAACGGGGTATGAAGTTACTCACGTTCAAGTAATAAACTTGAAAGATTGATTATTTGGAGATTTGCCGGAACGACGAGTTTAACGTATGAAGCCTAAATAAAAGAAAGTCTTGGATTTAGAAAGGTTGTCTTGAAGATCTTTAAATAAAATAATTGTTGCAAAAACTAATCAATTAAAGTTCAAGGTTTAAAATGTAACTATTTAAGAATTTAAAATAATAACCCTTTTAAAAAAATGTAAGTTTGCTCAAAACCAGGTTAAAGTATCTAACCTTAATATTTACTTAACCAATGTTAAGTAATAAGGTGGGGAAAATGCTAAAATGCAAGTTCCATTAGGCTAAAGATACTAAAACGGGTTTTTAACGAGTGTTCAGGTTGTCGGTTCGGGTCTTGACAAAAGGTCAAACCCAAAGTCAACTTTCCAAAATATTAATTGTTATGAGATAACTCATTAAAACATACTAACACTTAACCAAGTATGTAGATCTATTGTTTAGAACTAACAACGCACGTTAAGCGAGTGTTCGGTTTTGTCGGTCCAAACTATGTTATGAGATCAAGTTGGATCCAACTATTCCAAGTACTTAAGAAAATAATTAAAATCAGTTTGTAAACTATTTTTTAAAGAAATATACAAGTCTTGATAGCTAAAAACACACTTGTGTGTCTTAAGCGAGTAAAAGTCGGTATAGTTTGGTTTGGTTCGGTTCGGTCTCCATCTCACAAATAGTTCATAGATGGTTTCTACATGCCCAAATATCATAGAACTTGTATATTGGTTTATAAATGAAGAAAACTTAAATTTTACAACAAAAAAAAGTTAACTACAAGTCTTTTAAGCAAAAGTTTCGGTTTAGTTCGGTTTCCATCTCCCAACGAGTTCATAGATGGATTCCATATGCTTAATATCAAAAAAACTTGTAAAAATGATTTTTGAAACTCAAATCTAGCAATAAACATGTTTAAACAACTATTTTAACAAAACTAGTAAACAAAAGTTCGGTTTCCGGTTTGGACTAGTTTCGGTTAAACCGAGGTTAGTCTTATACAAACCCACACCATGGAACTTGTAAATAAGATGAACAAACTAAAGGGTTAGAAGTTAGTCATAAGTGATATGTATAATAAGTTATGTGTGTGTAAATATATATCAAGAACACGAAGTCCTCCATGAAGCCTTGCCTTATGACATTCGAAACTTAACCAACCAGAGTCGGTGAAGTAAAAAATAAAGGAAACAAGGGGTGTGTATTATATATATGTTGTACCACCATATTCAAGAGTTAGTAATGTTAGATGAACAAGTTAGAATGAAAGACTATAGTTAGTTTGACTTAAGAAGTCAAAACTTCAAGAATACATAAGAAATAACAACCTTGAATCTATGGAGTTTTGAGAGAGTTTTTAGAGATGTAGCAAGAGTAAAATGAAGAAGATGGGTGTGTATATATAGGGAAGGAGTGAAGAGTTGGGTATAAAGATTCTTTTATGGTTTGCATAAAAATGGGTATGTTTAAATGGTCAAACAATGCATAATATAAAAAAAACAATATTTTATATATTTTATATATTTTAAATGACAAGATCCAATATTTTATATATTTGAAATGTTCGGGTTACAAACGGGTCGGGTTTACATAACAAAAGTGACCCGAAATTGATGAATGTCACATAAACCGACCCATTTTGTAAACCAAAGCTTATGATATAATCAAAATGATGGATTTTATGTTACAATATTGTTTTACACTTTTTGGATCTTGAAAACATTCTTTTTGGTCCTTAAAACTCCTTAAAATGACTTAAACCAAACTTTGGGGACTATTATTGCCATTTACCAAAAACTTGTTTGACCATTTCAACCATCACATGCATCTGTACCCTATTGTATGAACCATACTCTTACCATTATAAAAGCAAGGCTCCATACACCATTTTGGTTGTTTATCTTCTCCAAAATCTCTATCAAATCCAAGTATTCATCTTCAACATTTTGTTATTTTGATTTCTTAAGGTCAACTAACTATAGTATTTCATTTTAACTTGTTCATCTAATATTACTAACACTTGAATATGGTGGTACAACATATATATAATACACACCCCTTGTTTCCTTTATTTTTTACTTCACCGACTCCGGTTGGTTAAGATTCGAATGTCATAAGGCAAGGCTTCATGGAGGACTTCGTGTTCTTGATATATATTTACACACACATAACTTATTATACATATCACTTATGACTAACTTCTAACCCTTTAGTTTGTTCATCTTATTTACAAGTTCCATGGTGTGGGTTTGTATAAGACTAACCTCGGTTTAACCGAAACTAGTCCAAACCGGAAACCGAACTTTTGTTTACTAGTTTTGTTAAAATAGTTGTTTAAACATGTTTATTGCTAGATTTGAGTTTCAAAAATCATTTTTACAAGTTTTTTTGATATTAAGCATATGGAATCCATCTATGAACTCGTTGGGAGATGGAAACCGAACTAAACCGAAACTTTTGCTTAAAAGACTTGTAGTTAACTTTTTTTTGTTGTAAAATTTAAGTTTTCTTCATTTATAAACCAATATACAAGTTCTATGATATTTGGGCATGTAGAAACCATCTATGAACTATTTGTGAGATAGAGACCGAACCAAACCGAACTATACCGACTTTTACTCGCTTAAGACACACAAGTGTGTTTTTAGCTATCAAGACTTGTATATTTCTTTAAAAAATAGTTTACAAACTGATTTTAATTATTTTCTTAAGTACTTGGAATTGTTGGATCCAACTTGATCGCATCACATAGTTTGGACCGACAAAACCGAACACTCGCTTAACGATTGTTGTTAGTTCTAAACAATAGATCTACATACTTGGTTAAGTGTTAGTATATTTTAATGAGTTATCTCATAACAATTAATATGTTGGAAAATTGACTTTGGGTTTGACCATTTGTCAAGACCCGAATCGACAACCCGAACACTCGTTAAAAACCCGTTTTAGTATCTTTGTCCCAAAGGAACTTGCATTTTAGCATTTTTCCCACCTTATTACTTAGCATTGGTTAAGTAAATAATAAGGTTAGATACTTTAACCCGGTTTCGAGCAAACTTACATTTTTAAAGGATTGTTATTATAAATTCTTAAATAGTTACATTTTAAACCTTGAACTTTAATTGTTTACTTTTTGCAACAATTATTTTATTTAAAGATCTTCAAGACAACCATTCTAAATCCAAGATTTTATTGTCATTTAGGCCTTGCTCGTTAAACTTCATCCATCCGGTTATTCATCTTTTACCGATCAAGTTTTATACTTGAACGTGAGTAACTTCATACCCCGTTTTCTATCTTTTGTTTTGGGATGACATTTCATACTTATTCAAATCAAATGCTTTATACTTGAGTCTTAAACCACAAACGTTGTTGTATACTTTACTTGAATAATTGCTCGATTTGGTGTTCTATGCTTATATGCCTATGTGTTTATCGCTTTCGGTTGGTGGAATCTATAAATCCTAGACTACTTGGCATCCCCTTGTAGCAAGGTGTCGTTAACGTAATGCAATTAACGATATTCTATTAAATCCTAGACTACTTGGCAATCCCTTGTAGCTAGGTGGCGCTAACGTAATTCTATTAGCGATTGTCAATTTATCCAAGTTTATAGCTATTATTTATGGTTTTGTATACTAGTTTTGTGGCTTTTCATACTATATATCTATTGTTCAAACTTATGAATTGCTCACCAACCTTTGTGTTGACAACTTTATTTTATGAAATGTTACAGGTTTGCATCTAGGTTGATTATGGAGTTCGGTGAAGAAAATGACACAAATACCGTTAGGATATTAGCAAAAATGAACAATATTTGATTTGCTATATTTTGTTGTATTTGACTTATGAATATTTGGTTATGTGACATTTTCGATGTTGTGAAATGAAATGAGTTTGTTAAATATTGTCGCTTTAGATAGTGTCATGCGCTTATGGGCAATCGTTACACCTCGGCATGTTCCGCCGCCTTTGGTCGGGATGTGACATAGCTTATGCTTATATTTTTAAAGCAGCTTATAGCTTATTTTCTATTATTTGATAAGTTATTTTTAAGTGTTTGGATTAGTTTATATTCTACAAGTTGATTATACTTCTTAATAAGTTGTAAAATCCATCATTCTTTAATTTGTTTTAGTAATAAGTTGCTTCAATGTTATTAATTCATCATCATTTGAAGTCAAATGAGTAATTTACCCCCTTAAACAAATAAGCTTCTTCAGATAAGCTAAAAAACCATATTCAAATAAGCTTATTCAAATTAGCTTATATAAGCTTATAAGCATAAGCTAAAAAAGCTAAACCAAACACTAAGTTAAGCTTATTTTTTAAAGAAAAGCTAAAAAAGCTATAAGCTTTGCTAAAAAAGCTAGGCCAAACACCCTATAGGTCTTTTTATTTATTTATTATTATTGTTAATTAAAAGGATTATTTGGGTTGGGTTTTTTTGTTTGGTCTTTATAATTTAAGTGGGTTTATTTTGGGTTTATGTATTAAATTGGTTGGGTTTAAAATACATATGGGTAACGTTAGTTTTTTTCAGGGGTAACGAAACACGAAAACCGATCACAAATTTTTTTTACACTACTGACGCCGCTACACCTCCTCCTAAGGTATATCCGTCAGTAACTGTTTGACCATGCATATATTTTGATAATTCTAATTACATGTTCAACCTTTTATAGAGATCGACTTAATAACTTATTATACATGTTATAGCTTTCTTATACGGTTGACGTTTAAAGCATAGGTTTGAAATTGCCATACCGTTTAAATGTTCTTTGATTATGAAGGCGTGTTTCTTCTTTTTGTTGAGTACAAAGAATATATATATTTTTTGAATAATTAAACATACACTAGATTTGAACATGAGTCTTCACCAAAGAAGTTTTATCTTTTACCGTTGTGCTGAAACCCAAGTGTCATGAAAAAAAAATTTATATACACAAAATTAGCTAATTGTGATGATGATCTTAAATGTATAAATAAGAAAAATGTCGGGGTGAATGATAACATCTTGATGATGTGGACATGATATAATTAGAATATCACCCATCATTTAATTGACATTAGTAAGAAGGCTTGTAGGATAACGACACTAAAGGTCTGTTTGACCACCCGTAGTGGTGGCTTTGGCCCTAGCGTTGTGAAGTAAAACGCGGGGGTACACCGTCCCCCTGCGTTATGTTGATTTCCATTTTGTGTGCGTTGTATATAAAACGCTGAGGAATGGCACGTAAATCAAAATTTGACCGTTTTTTTTAAACCATTTGACCGTTGGATAATTAAAAAAAAATATAATTATTTCCTATATATTAAACCATTTCATTCCCAATCAAACCTCATCAAATTTATAAAAATTCTCTTTCAACTCTATAAAAATTCTTTTACACCAAATTCACTATATATGGATCCTCCATCTATATATAAACAGTTTTTCGGGCCCGACCAACAAGCCGAGAAGTTACAAAAAGATATATATGGATCCTCCATCTAGAAAGAATGAGATGTGCTATGTATGCGTGTATCATAATGCATAACATGATCATCGAGGACGAGGGAAGAGCAATATGTCCAACTTTCATACCGGACTCGGATCCACCACGGACTCCGGCAAGTATGGAGCAATGACTCGAAAACTCGGATTCCGTGCGGTCAAGAGAGATACATAACGCACTAAAGGAGGATTTGGTCCAACATCTTTGGATGTATCGGCCCCTGCCTGGTGAAAACGATGATCAAAACGAGGGTAACAATGAAGACGATGATGAAGACAACGACGGCGATGGCGAAGACGACGAGGACGACGACGAAGAGAGCGAAGACGACGACGACAACAACGATGAATAGTTTTTTTTATTTTCTTGTAATATTTATTTAATAAAATATTATTGTTATTTGATTATTCTTATTAAAAATTAAAAAAAAAACTGTAAAAGTGACTGGGCGCTACGTGACGCATAACCCCTGGATGTGAAGAGTTATGACTACAGCCTGTTTTTGTACAAAACCATAACTCTGATGGACGCCACGTGACGCATAACCCCTGGATATGGAACTTTATGACTACACATGGTCTTATCTCCATAGAGATATGAGACTTTAGAGAGATGACATCCTTGATAATGATCTTTGACTCTTTGTAAACTGTGAGTAGCCTCTTTCGTTTTGGTAAAATGAAATCTCCATGCATTTCGGTTTTATATACATTAGAGTAGGTTTGAGCCTATATTCCTAATATCCCATGATTTTGCAACTTTGTTCTAAGTTCTAACCCATCTAAGCATTTTCCAAGTTATTCCTTGACTTAAAGATCAGCATGTCTACATTTTCCAAGCTTGTTATGTCCTAGAGATCAACCTATTTAATCCATTTGTGAGCTACTCAATATCTACTCATTGAAAGATCAAATCAAGTTGGGTCTAAACGCTCACCCAAGCTCAAGATTATATTAAGGCTCATTCACTAAGTGAGCTCAAGCATAAACTCCACATATCAAATTTGGCCAGGATTGCAAAACCAAACAAGCTTATTATCTATATAATTTTTATTTTAATATATACAATTGAATTAATTATTAAATATAAACTTATGATAAGTATTAAATGACCAACAAAATGATATGATGCTATACTAAAAAATGTTCGTGCAATGCAACAAGGAACACAAGGACAAGTAATTACGTAACAAGTGATTTTTTAATTAAGAAAAAGGGAAAAAACTGCAACAAAATCATCTTAAATTATGCAAAAAATATCTTTTTGTCGTCCTCACATGTATTATAATTTTACTAATAACAAATAAAAAAGCCTAACGCGATTTTAAGAAACCACTCAAGCTCAAGCTCAAGCTCAACTCCGCTCCTACACCCCTAACCACAACTACCGATTTTATGTCCTATAGTGACAACCATAAGAAACAAAATACAACCATCATATAATAGCACAAAAGTCTTGCTGTCAAATAAACACTTGATACAAAAGCCAAAAAACAAACTGTCACAGCTCATGTCACATTAAAACTTGATGCAACTTGAAACCACCCTCTTAGTACTTGGATCGGCTCCTAACCCTGCATAATTTAGCTACAATTAATTTCCTTAGCTTCAAATATAGCTTCTTTAGAACAAAACTATGCACAACTACAATGTTGCTACCTTGGAGACCGTGAGCGAGAGATGGATCGAGAGCGGGCCCGCTTAGGAGTCACAGACCGGCGACCTAGAACGGGACCGAGACCGTGAGTGGCGTCTTCTAGAACTCCTTCCCCTACTTGGACTTCTACTGCGCCTATATCGTCTGAGAACAATGAACACATCGTACATTACGTTGACTTGTACTAGTTTTAATCTCAAACATACATAAAAATGAAAATAGTAGTAAAATACCACCTTGGAGGTGAGCGACTGAAACTTCTGCTTCGGCTCCGGTGTCTGTATCGACTTAATCTGTTAGTTTCTGCAAGTTTCTCAAGCCTTTGTTTCTCCTGTTCTCTTTTCTTAGCCATTTCAGCAGCAGTATCTTTCTTAACTGTAAACAAAACATGCAAATCATTAAAACATAAACATCACCAAAAAAACATACCAAAAAGAATAAAAAAAATACTTTGCTTATTAAGCTGTTTGCTCATAATCCGCTTAAGTCGTTCCTGAGGCGTTTCTTTTTTCTCCTTCTGTTGTTTAACAAGGTTTCCAGTTCCACTGCCAGAAGCCTTGCTTAATTTTGCTAATCCCGTGGAAGATCTACCAACAGTTAACAAAGAATGTTACATATTGATAGATTTAAAAGCTAAAAGCAGCAAAACAATAATGATAATAATAATAATACCCGGGGCTTGGTTTTGACAATTTGGCATTCCTTTCACTGTCAACAGACACACCGGATGCACGATCGATATGCAAGGCTTCAAGAATTTGACCAGATGAAGGCCTGCAGAAAAACAGAAGCATTAGAGACCACTTCAACATAAGAGACTACTGTAAAAAGGTGAAAGAATGGGCTTATTATTATGATAAGCTGCAGACTGTCGAATCGAATGTAGCTATGCAATAACTAGTAAAAATGCTCCGACCGGTTCAATGCACCAACATGGGACGGAGGAGAAGACGGTGGGGTGTATCCAGCGAGCTTCGGCCCATCATCATCCGGTGAGCCCCCAAATTCTGTTATGTATTCTATTTTTGGCGCCCTTGGATTACTTCGGTCACGATCATGCCGCCTTGAATTTGATGGAGAGTATGACCGTGATCTTGACCTGATAAAGTCAGCATGTTAACCATCATTTTAATGTTCTAACTATAAGTTGCATTCAAAAATATAAATCATCCAAGAAATCACCTTCTAGAACGTGAATAAGCTTCATATGTTGGACTTCTTCTAGACTCTCTGCAAAAACAATTCATGCATTTAGGTTATCTATTTGACTACATTATATGTTGCATACTGTATGGTCAAAGCATGTACCTGTATGGATCATGATGAAGCACTCGACTTCCAGAGACCCGTGCTGATTCTCTCTCTCTTTCCCTTTCTATTTGAGAAGCTTTTCTTCTTTCTTTACGACTCAGCTTCCTCTGTAGTTCAAAATGAATAATATAAAAGAAAATTAAGTATTAAAATAAATAAATAAATAATGACAATATCATGTTAGAATGCGCATACAATTGCAGGATCGCCCTTCACAATTTCTTTTTGTCTCCTTTCTTCTTCCTTGGCTTTTTTATCCATGTACACCATCCACCCATACCTCTTCACTCCAAATTCTTTAGCAATTATATCCATTCCTTCATCGTTGCTATCGTCACTGTTGAAATCCTCTTCGTCCATGTCATCATCATCTCATCGTCATCATCTGAATCTTGATTATCATCTTTCACGTCCCCGTCATATGAGAATCCCACTTGTGAATATGAACCCTTGTTTGCTGGAGCTTGTGCTGTTTGAGACCTACCAAAGATTAAAAGAAATCCAAACTTGAAATTATCCCTTGATAAAGATTATTATTTAAACATCATATTCTGAGAAGAATGAGAAACCTGTCTAGTCCAATTAAAGCAGCCGTTTTAGCCTCCATTTCTTGGTTAACATGATGTAGACCTTCCTCATCGCTAACTGTTAATAGACAACAGTGGCTTGTAAAATATGCATGAAATAAGAAACAATACCACCTTATGGCAAGGACTCATAAGAGTTTGCCATGTAATTCTTCGCCTTGTCACTAACAGTAGATGTTTAAGATGACATTATTTTTTACAGTTAATAATATAAAACATGATCATCAAACCGAAAGAAGTACCGACATCCTCTACGTCGATGCTTAATTAAATCCCGGTAACGCTCAAAACTAACAAACTCTTCTAATTCTTCTTCTTCCTCAGTCTTCTCAACGACACGAAAACGTCTAGAATCAGAATCTCTTATAAAATCAAGAAGAGCACGCCCATCAAATCTACAAAATAAAATTGAAAAACCAATTAGTGAGATCAATCATCAATGAACCTTCACAAACTGTCAAAAATTTAAGAAAATAAACAGGGATACAATACCTGTCTATCATAACATCTTGTTTCCCGTTCCACGGAATCCTAATACAAGTACAAAAAAGATCATGAGTTCAAGAAAATAGAGAAAGTAATTTCAACAATGATATTATATCTATACATTCTTACAAACTTCACAACAGCAAAAAGTAATTTCAAAAGATCATGTTCCCGAGTCTCACTTAACGAGGGAAAAGAAAGGATTTAAAAAGATGTAAGGAAAAATCGTGTTCCACAGTTCTTTTTAAAAAAAGAAAAGGAGAAAAATGAAGGAAAATTTATGCTTATTTCATTTGTTCCAAATCCTTCACATTTATATAATTATAAATTTGGGAACCCTCGGGTGGGCAAATGTAAAATTGCACGCATACAATGTATGAACCCTCGAGTGGGCAAAAGTAAAATTGCACTAATTTTGACATTATTTTACTAATCTCATGAAAATAACGTTAAAAGTGGCGGAAGGTTAATCAGGCATCATGTGGTGGCGTTGATAGCCGAAAGACAAGGGCACATGCACCAATCAGCCGGTGTCCCGATGATTGAGTGCTATGTGCCTTATGTCCAAGGCTTGATGCAAAACTACTATCGAGCCAGGGGTCTCACCGGAAGCAGCCTCTCTATCCCTATGGATAGAGGTAAGGCTGTCTACATCTTACCCTCCTCAGACCCTACCATAGCATTGCTATTGGTGGGATATACTGAGTATGATGATGATGATGATGATAAATTTGGGAGGGCTTGGCATTAAAGGTGTGTATATTGTGCTTCTAAGTTTGTACTTCATTTTATCTAATTTTATTTATCCTTTTTTTTTGTTTTATACTTTTGACACCAACCCTTTTCATAGTTTATAAATATGTACAAAATATTTTTTAATTTTAACCCCTAACATTTTTCCAATTTCAACTTTGGTCTCCTATACTTTTCATCTTTTACAATTTTTTGTTTAACATTTCGGTCTAAATTTAGCGAGTTAACACGCTGCAACAGGTGTGTGTGGTAAATCTTTTTTATGTCCATTTTTCCCGTTTAACGGTCCTGTCGCGTAGATGTTAAGTTGATTTGGTATTTTTTTTATATATTACGCTTCAGTCTAATCTTTGTGTGTTAACACGACGCAACGAGCATTCATACTTCAACATTTTTACCGTCTACTTTTTGTTCGGTTTTCTTATAGATTAATGAAAGTTACTTGCCGTTGGTGAGGGGAAGGTGATCAGAGACAGTGGCGGTGATGGTGGTAACTTCATACTTTTGAGTTGAGTGAATGTGTAAATACATGGGTTTTACACCCCTGCCGCAACGCGAGGGGTTTTAATACTAGTTATAAACATTTGGAAGGAATTAACACATAAAAATATTTACTTTTCTTTCCATTTTCTTCGAACTCGATAACACGGTAGTTAAATAAAATTTTCCCTTCCACTCCCTTGCTATTCTCTCCTTAACTCACTCTCCATTCTTTTCTTTTGTTTATCAAACCTGGGAACAGAAATTCCCCCAAAATTTTCAATCCGAAGTTCCTAGAATAACGATTCCTATCAACAAGTGTGGTAGAACTCGCTAGGCGCTAGTCGGGTAGTGAGGTAGAGATTAGCAATTAATCAGAATGAAATTTATATGCAATTTTTCAAACATACACATATATATGGTATACCAACTTTTACATACATTTTTTTCAATTTTAACCGATTTCGACCAAATAGTGATTAGTGATTAATCGGCGCCTAGGCAGAATTTTTACAACAATGCCTAGGGCTCATAAATTGGACTTACAAAACAAACTAGGTATACATACTAATCTGAGTGTAGTTACAAATGCCAACACATCTACCTAAAAATAGAATCAACATCAACCAATGAGCAAGAAAACAGAGAAAGTAATTCCAGCAATAATATCATATCCCTATATTCACAAAAAACTTGACAACAGTAAAAAAAAATAGGTCATCATATCACTCCATATTCTCCTATTTCCCTCCTAATTTCTCAATTTAAAGTTCCTAGGGCTCTAATATTAGACTTACAAAACAAATTAGGCATACATAGTTACAGTTGTCAATACATCTATACCTAAAACAATAGATTAAACAACATCAACAATGAAATTTTCCCTTCCACTCCCTTTCTTTTCTCTCCTTAATTCTCTTTCCATTATTTTCTTTCGTTTATTAAACTCAGGAACAGAATTGCCAAAAATTTTCAATCCAAAGTTCCTTGGGCTCTAAAATCAGACTTACAAAACAAATTAGGCATACCGCATACACACTAATCTGGTGTAGTTACAATTGTCAACACATCTACCAAAAACTAGAATAAACAAAATCAAACATTGAGCAAGGAAACAGAGGAATTATTCCAGCAATGATATTATATCTCTACATTCAAAAAAATTAGGTAATCATATAGCTCCATATTCTTCTATTTTTCCAATTTTAAGTTCCTAGGGCTCTAAAATTGGACATACAAACAAATTAGGTATAACGTATACATACAAATCTGACTGCAGTTCTAATTGTCAATACATCTATACCTAAAAATAGAATCAACAATGAACAATAAAAAATAAATAATAACTTGAAGGTAGCTAAGTAAGCATGCATATGAATAACGAATTGACGAAAACGAATAAACATACAGTCCTTGTTGGTCTTCGGTGGCTTGATATAGGCCATCGTCACGGTACACACGGCAGCTGGAGCCAGGTGTATGGATTGTTGTGGATCACCGCGGCGCTTGGCTAAATACACCGCACGCCTCTGTGCTCTCTTCCGAGCCGCGTCCATCATGTCATGGACCTTTTTTTCGGACCGACGAGCCTCGTGCCACATCGTTGGTTGATTGATTGATTGGTTCCAGATTGGTGAATAGTGTGTAGGTGGATAAAATGGAAACCTAATGCCCAAAACGATGAATAAAAGAAAAGTTATGATGAAATAATTGTAACGAAATATTGATGCACATGGGCGGATCTACGGTAGTAACCACCCGAGTTTCGAAATTATAGTGTATTTATATATAGAAAATAATAAAGGAACCATCTTATAAATTATACAGGAACCATCTTAAAAACATATAAAGTGCATGCCCGGCTGGTAGTTTGTGGGTTTTGTAACCCGGAGGTCGCAAGTTCTATTCCCGTTTTTAACAGTTTTTTTTTTTTTTTACTAAGTTACCCTAAGTCCCTAACTGATGTTAGCCTGTTAGGGTTTTTTATAACATAAGCAAAGCAGCTCAGCAGCTGCAGCGCCTCTGTCCACCACTCCACCATCAGCTCAGCCACTCCGGCACACCGCCTCCGCCTCTGATTGAATCAGTCACACGTAAACGGTAAACCGAACTGGTTTCAAACCCCTGAACCAATCCTTGCCCCCATAAAAATCAATTCCAACAAAAACCGATATTGACCAAACTAAACCCGGTTGTCCACACCGTCGTCCGTCGCTGCAGACTGGTGTCCTTTGCCTGCTCACTAGTCACTGCTCCTTGTAGGTATTTTTTTGCTTCTTGTATGATTCATTTTATTTAATCCATTCGAAATGATTATTGAAAGTAGTTTGCTTTGTGAAAATCTTTTTGAAAGAGAGTGTTGTATTCTAGTTATCCGATTCATATTGATCCAACCCAGTCCTTCTTATGACGATTCCCGAATCCAGGGATGCCCTCCACCTGTTCGACGATTTGTCTGAGTGAAAATTTGTTTTGATATTTGTAACTTTATTTTTTATTTATTTCACTAAATAAGCTTGTATATGAACTTGGCCACTAC
Organism: Bidens hawaiensis; assembly: GCF_021521415.1. Classification (NCBI taxonomy): domain Eukaryota; kingdom Viridiplantae; phylum Streptophyta; class Magnoliopsida; order Asterales; family Asteraceae; genus Bidens; species Bidens hawaiensis. The sequence goes on from NW_027495943.1 coordinate 95,703, forward strand.
ATTTCTAATGACGGTGTCTCTTTTATTATTTTATCGTATTTTTATTATGTAATGAACTTTTCCCGAACCATCGAACCGACCCGAACCTCAAACCGACCCGGAATTTTATATACCCGACTCGGTGAAATTGAAACATATAAAAGTAGTGAACCACCCAAAAAAAATTCCTGGATCCGCCACTGTTGATGCAATAAAATAAATTAGAGCCGTCAATCGTGACCCATGGGTTGAATGTGTTGTATCAAAAAAACTAGATATGGTAATTGTGATTCATGAGTTGAATGAGTTGTATCAAAATATATATGATGTGTCAGAATTGGTCAAACTAAAAAAAAATGATTGAAACGGGTCAGAACGGGTTGACATTTATCGGGGGTTTTTTTATGGAACGAGAAAAGCGGAGGAAACTTTTTAGTATTTTTACTTTTTAAGTTTTTGATTTATATTTCGAGTTATATTTTTTAATTATTTTTTTTTGAATTTTTTGGTGAGCGGTTTTGAAATGAGTCAAAATGGGTTATCACTCACAAAAAAATTCAAAAAAAATAATTAAAAATTATAACTCGAAATATAAATCAAAAACTTAAAAAGTAAAAATAATAAAAAGTTTCCTCCGTTTTTCCCGTTTCATAAAAAAAACCCGAGAAATGTCAACCCGTTTTGACCCGTTTCAATCACTTTCTTTTTTAGTTTGACCAATTCTGACCCATTATATACATTTTGATACAACTCATTCAATCCAATGGGTCACAATTGCCACCCCTACAATAAATAAAGTAATTTGCAAATAGGTCCTTATACAATCTACACCTGTGAGTGTGTGTATGAGCGTTTTTTAACTGGTACCAGTACCGATATCGAAATTGGTACCATCGGGACTTAACGGGTACCATCACTACCAAGTAATGAATTTTTAGTATCAGTGCGGTTCGGTACGAGTTTTGTATGAAATACCGGTACCAGTACCATATATATCAAGTTTTCGGGTCGGGGTTTTCAGAGTCGGTATCAATCGGTACCAGTAGCATCCCGATTCCCGAGCTCATTCTAATTGTATATAATCTTTTTTTTTATGTAATTGCCTGTTTTTGTTTTCTTTCTTTTAACAATTAAAAAAACAAGATAATTGCCATTGAACCCAAGAAAAGTTCCACCTTTTTATCACACCAAGAAGACAATGACTAGTGGGATTCAAGTGAAGGGAAATAATAAATATTGAAACTTTGAGAAATCAAATTAGTAAAGATAGGTACAACTTTTGTGAGTATTTGAGTGAAGATAAGGACATGTATAATGGTAAATTAGACGGGTGCCTGCGCGATGCAGCGAGAAACAAAGTTCATAGTAATCATGTAACAATTGTGTATGTTCAACGTTCGTTTGAAACCTTGAAAACGTTTGTACCAATCATCACTTTTGGTCAACCGGTTTTCGAATGCTCAAACAATAGCAAACGGTTTTGGTTTATGGTTTATACAGAAAATTGGTCATATAAAACCGGACCGGACGGTAACTTATTATTGAAGCTCAATGCGTGAAACCAAACCATTAGTAACGATTCAGTTTAAAGTTTCAACGGTTAAGTTTCGGTTCTCAATAACAAAAAATTAAACCAACGGTTTGGCTCACGGCATAACTTAGAAACCGTTAAAACTGAATTGTGAATACCCATACGTAATATGTTAATTTTTTTATTTGAAAAATTATAGTAACACCATACCCAAATTAAAGACAATAAAATGCTCATTTTTATGATGCAATTTTTTTATAAAAAATATTAACGTGTGAAAAGGTTATGGCCGTTGGAAAATCGTTGGAAGGAAGTTATATACAATTAAAAATTAAAAGGAATATATTGGCAATGTTGTAACTATTTCAAGACATTTTCAATTGGATAAGTTTGTCTCTATCTTACATGCTATATAAGATGTATCTTATGTATTAAAAGTTGTAAATTACTTAAAATAGGGTGTCTTAATTTGCACATATCTCATGTATTATATATAGTATAGATATGAGGAATTAACATGACGTATTGATAACCTGTACGTCAGGCAATGGAAACCCTAACAAAGTTGAGTAATGATATGAACTCACAATGGCATTCTATAAATTTTTAATTTAACTAGTTTTTGTCCCACGAAAATCCATCAGACCCTTTCGCTAAAAGAAAGTGTCGTTATATTTCCTGAACAAACATTTTGAAACATAGTTTTTTTTATCAAAACAAAGTTAATAATCACACAAAGTCTCACTTTATTTATATCTCAAACTACTTTGTCCATACTGGACCAAACTTAACACGGTACCTTGTTTGTACTAGATCAAGGTCTACTTTTATTTTATACGCGAAAGTTATTTAAAATTCACCCCGGTCCTTGTTTACCTTGACATACCAATTGACCCCCCTTTCGCTATGCTAACGAAAGTGTTGAAAATTCAACATTTTATTTTCCAACAAATGTGTTGAATGCAAGGCCAAAAGGTAACTGGTAAAACAACAAAAGTAACTTGAAGCATTCAAAAGTAAAAGTTTAGTTACCATGAATCCTATTACTCGAAAAGCTAAAGCCTCGCTGAAAAAAGATTTGAGGTTGTGCGTCACGTTATGAGAGGTAGAGTTCAAATGTTGGTTTCTAGTAAGGGTTTTTTTTTTCATAAAGTTATAAAAGAAATAAAAGTGACTGTTAATGACTTGAAAAAGATGTTAAGAATGATAAGACGTATCAAAACATAGTTGATGATATATTGATATGTGCTTAAGAAAAATTTGAAGATGGTCAAATTTGACCTAAATCGCGCGGGGGTTTTAAGAAAACGAAATTTACTGTATTTACTGTATTAATAACGATTTCAATTAAAATTTAAATTGCATTTATAACGATTTAAATTTAAATTTGAATTAAAATAATACTAGTATAGTAAAAGTATTTTGAAAACTTAACACGTGTATATGAAATGTTAAAACTTATTTTTAAATAATTTATTATTTAATTGACTCATAATATGATTGACCACAATGCTTATAAAAATATTTGAAAATTGGACGTAAAGTAACAAATCATTTTTTATATAAAATTGTCATTTATCTAGAAGAATACTTTAACCATGTGAAGGTTTTTCTTTTTTACGTCAAAAGTTTATTAAGCTTGACTTACGTAGTTTGGAGTATTTGTGCATGTGATTCATGTCTTTAAACTTGCATAATGATCATAATTTTGGATAGCAACCTTGAGTTTTAACTCTTAAAATCAAGTATAAGGACCAAAGCCTCAAAGGTGTTAATATTGAAAATTTGAAACTAAGTTCTCTAAGTTTAAATAGACACATTATATCGGTAAAGAGGGTCTTCATTCTTATTGGTTAAAATTGGTAAGAATAATTAGGAGAATAGGAGAAGAACAACGGAAATTATAGTAAATCCAGAAGAATGTTAAATTCAGCAAGTTCAAGGTAGGAAAACAATGAGAATTCGATATTTCTTGTCACTTAGTGAAACATTTGTTTGGCTAGTATAGACACATAAAAATTTTAGGATGTTGATGAGTTATTATAAGACGATGGTGTTTGTTTGATGAGTTATGTTCATGCTGATTGTAGCAACACACATTCTTAGATATGATAACAGAAACTTCAAGACACCGGTGGGGGAGTGGGGGGGGGGGGGGGGGCGATGATGGGTGGGTGTTTCTTGGTTTTTTGGAATCAAAACGTACTACTACGCATGATCTTATATATGATATGAAATATGATTGCACATGTGTTAGTTTTTTAATGATTACGGGAGTGTTATTAATAATATGAAATTATAACTAGAATAACTAAAATAATATTGAGAATCAAGGCTTTAGTAACCTAGCAAAGCATTGTGATGATCACATGTTAAACGATTGTACTCATGAAAACCGGCAAATATCTCACGAGCCCATTGGTAGTGTGTCAAAGACAGGTCGGTAGTCAAAACTTGAGAAATATTCAATCAAGCTTACGAACAACCTTCGACTCAACAAAATCGCTTGAAAAGCGAAGGAATAAGGGTTTCTTCTATGAATCACATAAGTTACCATGTCATCGCCTCATGTGACATGCCTGGAATGAGGGTTTTTTGTTTGAATCACATAAGTCTTTGTGGTTTGTTGGTGCATTTCGAGAGGAAGAAATAAGACAATTTTCAAAACTAAACGATCATTTGTCAAGTTTTATTGTTGGTGATATTAAAAGCACATGTTTTATGGGTTAAATATAGAACTTAAACTTATATTCTTAAAATCACGGACGTTATCATCATCTTTTTTATTATGGAGTTTATCTTTAATTCTATCTTTAACTACTCTCATTATAATGTTAAAAAAATCATTAAGGAAACTAACCGGCCAAATACTTTTTTTAATCTTTACTTCGGTAATATGTGACGAGTGTTTCATGAGTCAACACGCTACAAGTCTTTATCAGAATTAAATTATTTGTGTTCATCAATTTGCTGCATTACTTGGTCCCACAAGTACACATTCCAGGCCACCTTCTTCGACCATTTTCTAGTTATCAATATTTTTTTAGTTTACTTATATATGGTTGAGTCATGTCAACCGTGTTTGAACGTGAGGCAATTGTTCCGGATTTTTCGATGTTCTTCATGTTAACAAATTACAATATTTAAAAGCTCAACTTTATGATTTAAAACGGTTGTACTTTAACAATTAATTATCAAAGCATAAAAAAACACACAAACCTTTAAAATAGTCAATTTTAAAAAGTATTTGACTACAACCCGAACTTGAAGAACTGATTTTGAACTTTAACCAAATTATGAGAAAAAAAAATAAATAATATATAGTATATAATAGTAGTGAAAAGATGCAATACAATAATCTTTAACGTACCTTAACGTACAAGAATATCTATATTCACGAAATTGATCCATAAAATCACATCTCAAAATCTCGGAATCATCATTAATCATCGATTTACCAAAAAAAAAAACAGATTTGGATGGTTAATCGATCATTTTTTTTACTTTTTTCACATAACCCGTTTTTGAGCGTTTTAGTTTTTTAGCTGAGCGTTTTGAGCGTTTTAGTATTTTTGCCTTTCTTTTTTTGCCTTTGAGCATCTCGCGTACCTATCGTACGTTGACATTATTGTACAGTATCTCGACCCTATAATATAATAGTAATAATTAAAAAATACATGTACTTGTTTATAAAATATAAATACATATAACTCAAATTCGGATATTATGGTCAAATTGGTTTGATAAGCACAAGTTTGAATTCAGATTTTCTGGAAGTTAGGTTTTTCACATAGGATTAGTATAAGAGACAAATCCAAGGTTTGAACATATGTTATAGTGGCGGTTTAACGTTAACGTCTAGTTGGTTAATTTCTACGGTTAACTTATCGTTATATTTGCCATTCATCAATGTCCGAGTTCGAGTCTTGAGAGGAAATTTCAATTGTCTATCATTAAATTGACGCTTAAGTCTTAAGTGATTCGAATCCAGAACAATACCCAAAACGAAAAATCCCATGTTATAATTTTCTAACGGCTATTTAAATGTTTTATTTATTTAAATAATCAGTGACTAATTTAATACTCCCAACATTTTAAGGAAAGAGGAGAGCATCTTATGTTGTAAATCATACACATTTTCTAGACATATATATCTTTCTATCAAGTAGTTATACAACAACCCTTAAATTTTGGAATTTATTATTATTATTATTATATTAAGCATTTATAAACATCTCTAGAAAAAGTATATCGTCATTATTATAATTTTTTATGTGTAAGGACCGGTAATCAACTTCTAGGCCCCAGTCACAATGACGTCACGTCACTAAACCTACACGGGCCGGGCCCATTCAAAAACTTATTATGTATGCTCCACTCCTTTATAACCCGCACTTTCATTTCACTACCCGAAATTACGCTCCCATTCAAACTCTACCCGGTTACCCGCCCTCACGGGTTCGGGCAGCCCATCATGCCTCCGCCACACACCACCGCACACCCACCGTCCACGTCAACTCAACCACCAGCCTCTTCACTCTACTCACAAAAATCATGGTCACCGGACCTCCACCGGGACGAGCAATGGGTCCGAAAGCAAGGCAAACATAACCACCGGAGGAGTAAGACTGTAACTGATGAAGATATTGATGAGCTAAAGGCGTGTATTGAGCTTGGGTTTGGTTTTGAACATTCTCCTAAGTCTGATGACCGTTTGTCTGATACGTTGCCGGCCCTTGGGTTGTACCATGCTGTTAATAAGCAGTATTTTGATACGATTTCCAAGTCGTCGTCCATGTCGTCGTCGTCTTCTTTGTCGGTGTCGTCGTATTCGTATGCGGTTTCTGAGCCTGATTTGTCGTCTCCGGCGAGTAGCCCTCATGCAATATTTACTCGAGGTAATTCGTTTAATATTTAATCCTACACCATTTTAAACAGACGCGTTTTGACCAAAATTTTTTAAAGTTGACTGTCTATGATCAGATGTCTGTAAGATATTGGCCGGACGGCTGTTCTGACCAATAGTTTTCAAAATTTGATTTTTTTTTAAATGACCGTTTGGTTGTTTTGTGAATGGTAGTTTGATGACGTGTGATCAGATAGGGGTGATGTAGCTATAGTACGACCATTCCGATCTCACAAGTTGATTTCTAGAATTTCGATTACATGATAGGTGTAATTCCGATAGGGGTCAAGTCTCACGTACTCTAATTCCACATTGTTTCAAACGGCCATCTGGTTAGAGGTTGAACAACCGTTTTGACTACAAATTTTCCAATTGATTTGGTGGTGGTTGTGACCAGTAAGGCAATAATTTTTGAAGTTTGACTTTCTTTGGTCAAAACTCAAAACGATCGTCCCAGTTTGACAAAATGATTTCTACAATTTCAATTAACATTACATGTATTTTATTTTTGATGCAAACTTATATGATGATGATGTAGGTGATAATCCACAAACGATGAAGACAAGGTTGAGACAATGGGCACAAGTTGTCGGTTGTTCGGTACGTCAATCGTCATCATCACTGGTTCACCATCATTAAGCTGAACACACGATGAGCAAACAGACAATATGTTCAGTTGGTCACGCAAGGGTGAATCAAGCCCAGCCATGGTTAGATCACAAAGATTGA